>NW_027021316.1:33903-61403 GCF_036884655.1 Musa acuminata AAA Group | reverse complement strand
TTTGGATAAATAAGATTCATGGGCTCTTTCCTATTTCTAAAAATTCTCGAGAATTTGAACATGAAAAGAATCCGCTTGATGAGAAATCATCATTTAATTATATTGTTAATTTCTTAACGTCAATCGATGAATCTTCTTTATTTTTATTGGAAGAAGAAAGAAGAATTAATTCAGAAAGTAAAGCAAAATCCTTGAGATTTGTATTCGACATAATTACAACCAATCCAAATGATCAAACAACAACTGAAAAAAAATCCATTGGAATAGAAGAAAAAAAATCCATTGGAATAGAAGAAAAAAAATCCATTGGAATAGAAGAAATCAGTAAAAAGGTTCCTCGATGGTCATACAAATTGACCGATGAATTAGAAGGACTGGATCAAGAAAATGGAGAAGAACAGAAGGAAGATTATGAAATTTGTTCAAGAAAAGCGAAACGGGTGGTGATCTATACTGATAAAAATCTGGATACCGATACTGATAATATTGATCAAGCAGAAGCAGAAGCAGAAGCAGAAGCAGAAGCAGAAGAGGTGGCTTTGATACGTTATTCGCAACAACCAGATTTTAATCGGGGTATAATCCAAGGATCCATGCGTGCTCAAAGACGTAAAACAGTTATTTGGGAAATATTTCAAACAAATGTTCATTCCCCGCTTTTTTTGGATCGAATAGACAAAGTCTTTTTTTTTTCTTTTTTTGATAGATATAGATATCGAATAATTAATCTTATTTTTAGGAATTCCGTGGGGGGAAACCCAGAATCCGAAACTTCCGACTTTGAGGAGGAAGAGGAAGAGACAAACACTGGGAAAAAAAAAGACGAGGAGAAAAAAAAAAAAGAGGAAGATGAACGGATAACAATATCAGAAATTTGGGATAGCATTATATTTGCTCAAGCAATAAGAGGTTTGATGCTGATAACCCAATCTTTTTTTAGAAAAAACATTGTATTGCCTTCATTGATAATAGCTAAAAATATTGGACGTATGTTATTATTCCAATTCCCCGAGTGGTATGAGGATTTGAAGGAATGGAATAGAGAAATACATGTTAAATGCACCTATAATGGTGTTCCATTATCAGAAACAGAATTTCCCCAAGATTGGTTAACAGATGGTATTCAGATAAAGATTTTATTTCCTTTTCGTTTAAAACCTTGGCGAAGATCTAAAATACGATCTCATCATGGAGATCCAATGAAAAAAAAAGGAAAAAAAGAAAATTTTTGTTTTTTAACAGTTTGGGGAATGGAAACGGAACTCCCTTTTGGTTCTCCCCGAAAGCAACCTTCTTTTTTTGAACCCATATATAAGGAACTCAAAAAAAAAATTAGAAAAGTAAAAAAGAACTCTCTAAAAGTTTCAAAAGAAAAAAAAAGATGGGTCATCAAAATAGTTCTAGTTCTAAAACGAGTTCTAAAACGAGTTCTAAAACGAATAGTTCTAGTTCTAAAACGAATAGTTCTAGTTCTAAAACGAACAGTTCTAGTTCTAAAACGAATAATGAAGAAACTTGAAAAAGTGAACCAAATTTCTTTATTTGAATTGAGGAAGGGAAAAGTACATGAACCAAATGAAAATGCAAAAGATTCAAAAAAAAATAATCAGATTATTCACGAATCGACCATTCAAATTCGATCTATGAATTGGACAAATTATTTACTCATAGAAAAAAAAATGAAAGATCTTGCTGATAAGACAATCACAATAAGGAATCAAATAGAAGGAATCACAAAAGACAAGAAGAAAATAGTTCTAGCCTATCATGATAAAAGACCGGAATTACAAAAACATATTTGGCAGATACTTCAAAGAAAAAATACCCGATTAATACGCAAATCACATTATTTTATGAAATCTTTCATTGAAAAAATATACATAGATATCTTGCAATGTATGGTTACCATTTCTAAGGTTAATGCACAACTTTTAAAAAAAACAATTATCAATGAATCCATTTACAACGATGAAAGAAATCAAGAAGGAATTGATGAAACAGATCAAGATACAATGAACTTTATTTCGACTATAAAAAAGTCCTTTTCTAATCCTAATATTAGAAATGATTTAAACACTTATCACGACTTATCTTCCTTGTCCCAAGCATATGTATTTTACAAATTGTCACAAACCCAATTATTTAACAACCATCACCTGAGATCTGTACTTCAATATCACGATCACGGGACCTATCCTTTTATTAAAGACAAGATAAAGTATTATTGTATGACACGAGGAATATTTGATTCCAAATCAAGGTTTGATTCCAAATCAAGGCATAAGAAAATTAATAAGTCTGGAATGAATAAATGGAAAAACTGGTTAAAGGGTCATTATCAATATAATTTTTCTCGGAGCAAATGGTCTCGATTAGTACCGAAAAAATGGCGAAATAGAGTCAATCAACGTTGTACTATTCAAAATAAAGAATCAATGAAATTGTATTCATATAAAAAAGAAAAAGACCGATTAATTCATTACATGAATGAAAATTTTTGTGCAGTGGATTTATCGATGAGTCAAAAAGAAAAATTTAAAAAACACTACAGATATGATCTTTTATCACATGAATATATAAATTATGGGGATAGTAAGGACTCATACACACTGAAACCCGAATCGTTTTATGTATTGCTAAATATGACTATTGATGATTACCTAAAAAAAGGATATTTTATTGATACCCATAAAAATCTGGATAGAAAATATTTGGATTATAGAATTCTTCATTTTTGCCTTAGAAACAATAGTGATATTGAGAACAATAGTGATATTGAGAACAATAGTGATATTGAGAACAATAGTGATATTGAGGACTGGACCGATATGTATATCGGTACCGAAATTTATAAAAATACTAATAAAAATACTAAGACTAAGACTCATCAAAAAAAAATTTTTGATTGGATGGGAATGAATCGAAATTATTCTACCATATCAAATCTAGAACCTTGGTTCTTCCCAGAATTTGTGTTACCTTTTGATGCATATAAGATTAAACCGTGGATCATACCAATCAAATTACTTCTTTCTAATATTTATTATGAAAATGATATTAGTCAAAATCAAAATGAAAAAAATATTAGTCAAAATCAAAATGAAAAAAATATTAGTCAAAATCAAAATAAAAAAAATATTAGTCAAAATCAAAATAAAAAAAATATTAGTCAAAATCAAAATAAAAAAAATATTAGTCAAAATCAAAATAAAAAAAATATTAGTCAAAATCAAAATAAAAAAAATATTAGTCAAAATCAAAATAAAAAAAATATTAGTCAAAATCAAAATAAAAAAAATATTAGTCAAAATCAAAACATCAAAGATTCCGTTAAAATAGAATTTCAAAATTCCAACCAAGAAAAAGAGGGTCAATCAAATCTTGTATCAGATCCACAAAAACAAAACCAAAAGGAATATCTTGAAGAGGATTGCACGAGATCAAACATTAAAAAAGGTAAAAAAAAAAAAAAACAATCCAAGAAAAATAAGGAAGGAGAACTAGATTTGTTCCTGAAAAAATATTTTATTTTTCAATTAAGATGGGATGACCCCTTGAATCAAAAAATTATTAATAATGTTAGGATATATTGTCTCCTACTTAGATTGATAAATCCAAGGGAAATTGCTATATCCTCGATTCAAAGAGGAGAGATGCATCTGGATGTAATGCTGATTCAGAAAGATCTAGCTCTTACAGAATTAATAAAAAGGGGAATATTAATTATCGAACCAATTCGTCTATCTTTAAGAAGGGATGGAAAATTCATTATATATCAAACCATAAGTATTTCATTGATCGATAAGAGTAAACACCAAATTAATAGAAAATACATAAAGAAAAGATATGTTGATAAGAATAATTTGAAAAAATCCACTGGACGACATGGCAATATATTTGTGAATGGGGATCAAGATCATTATAATTTCTTTGTTCCTGAAAATATTCTATCTCCTAGACGTCGTAGAGAATTGAGAATTCTAATTTGTTTCAACTCTCATAATCGGGATATTGTGAATAGAAATCCAGTATTTTGCAACGAAAACAACATAAGAAACTCTGAACAATTTTTGAATGAGGACAAACGTCTTAATACGGATTTAAATAAATTAATTAAATGCAAATTGTTTCTTTGGCCCAATTACCGATTAGAAGATTTAGCTTGTATGAATCGCTATTGGTTTGATACCAATAATGGTAGTCGTTTCAGTATGTCAAGGATACGTATGTATCCACGATTCAGAATTATTTAATAGTATATTTCCTATATATCACATGCCGTTTTCAGTAAATAAAAACCGAAAGATGTACGCATATGGTGTGTTACGTTCTGGTACATGATACGTATTTACTTGTGTATCAATTCAATTGAATCTAGAAAGAAATCTACAGAATCTTTTTAGGTGCAAAGAAATCATTCTCTTTCGTAAATGCAGAAATATATTATCCTTTTCTTTTCTATCTAAATCAAATGGAAAATTTGATTTAGATAGAAACGGATAAATCTAAATTTTTGCGTGTACTAGATTAAAAAAAATTGACATAATATAATAATTATTATTTTATTTTTCCTGATCGGTAAAATCCATGGCATGGAAAAGAAAGAAAAGAAAAAGATAAAAAAAGTTTTATGGTCAAAAATTCATTCATTTCACTTCTTCCACAAGAAGAAAAAGAAGAAAACAGGGGTTCTGTTGAATTTCAAGTATTAAGTTTCACCAATAAGATACGAAGACTTACTTCACATTTGGAATTGCACAAAAGAGATTTTTTATCACAAAGAGGTCTACAAAAAATTCTGAGAAAACGTCAACGTCTGCTGGCTTATTTGTCAAAGAAAAATAGAGCGCGTTATAAGAAATTAATTGACCAGTTGGATATTCGGGAGCCAAAAAATCGTTAATTAAATCGTTTGAATTAGTATAGTAGTTATTAGATTTTTTATTTTGATGAACCTCCTACTTTTTTGAGGAATTCATGAAATAATGAATTAAGGAAGAAAAGATATGACTGTACCGGCTACAAAAAAAGATTTCATGATAGTTAATATGGGTCCTCACCACCCATCAATGCATGGTGTTCTTCGACTGATCGTTACTCTCGATGGTGAAGATGTTATTGACTGTGAACCCATATTGGGCTATTTACACAGAGGGATGGAAAAAATAGCGGAAAACCGAACAATTATACAATATCTGCCTTATGTAACACGTTGGGATTATTTAGCTACTATGTTCACAGAGGCAATAACGGTAAATGCACCAGAACAACTGGAAAATGTTCAAGTACCTAAAAGGGCTAGCTATATCAGAGTAATTATGCTGGAGCTGAGCCGTATAGCTTCTCATTTGTTATGGCTTGGGCCTTTTATGGCGGATATCGGCGCGCAGACTCCCTTTTTCTATATTTTCAGAGAGAGAGAATTGATATATGATTTATTCGAAGCCGCCACAGGTATGCGAATGATGCATAATTATTTCCGCATCGGAGGAGTAGCTGCCGATCTACCTTATGGCTGGATAGATAAATGTTTGGATTTTTGCGATTATTTTTTAACAGGAATTGTTGAATATCAAAAACTCATTACGCGAAATCCCATTTTTTTGGAGCGAGTCGAAGGAGTGGGCATTATTGGTGGAGAGGAAGCAATAAATTGGGGTTTATCAGGACCGATGTTACGAGCTTCTGGAACACAATGGGATCTTCGTAAAATTGATAATTATGAGTGTTACAATGAATTCGATTGGGAAGTCCAATGGCAAAAAGAAGGAGATTCGTTAGCTCGTTATTTAGTACGAATCGGTGAAATGAGGGAATCTATAAAAATAATTCAACAGGCTCTAGAAGGAATTCCTGGAGGACCCTATGAGAATTTAGAAGTCCGACGCTTTGATAGAGCAAAAAATTCCGAATGGAATGATTTTGAATATAGATTTATTAGTAAAAAACCTTCACCCAATTTTGAATTGTCGAAACAAGAACTTTACGTGAGAGTAGAAGCCCCAAAAGGGGAATTAGGAATTTATTTGATAGGAGATAATAGTGTTTTCCCTTGGAGATGGAAAATTCGTCCACCCGGCTTCATAAATTTGCAAATTCTTCCTCAGCTAGTTAAAAGAATGAAATTGGCTGATATCATGACGATACTAGGTAGTATAGATATCATTATGGGAGAGGTTGATCGTTGAAATGATAATTGATACGACAGAAGTACAAACTATCAATTCTTTTTCTATATCGGAATCCTTAAAAGAAGTATATGGACTCATATGGATCTTTGTACCCATTTTGACCCTTATATTGGGAATTACAATAGGGGTACTAGTAATTGTGTGGTTAGAAAGAGAAATATCTGCAGCGATACAACAACGTATTGGGCCTGAATATGCCGGCCCCTTGGGAATTCTTCAAGCTCTAGCAGATGGAACTAAACTACTTTTTAAAGAAGACCTTCTCCCATCTAGAGGAGATGTTCGTTTGTTTAGTATTGGACCGTCTATAGTGGTCATATCAATTCTACTAAGTTATTTAGTAATTCCTTTTGGGTATCGCCTCATTTTAGCCGATCTCAGTATAGGTGTTTTTTTATGGGTCGCCATTTCAAGTATTGCTCCTATTGGGCTTCTTATGTCAGGATACGGATCGAATAATAAATATTCCTTTTCAGGTGGTCTACGAGCTGCTGCTCAATCTATTAGTTATGAAATACCATTAACTCTATGTGTGTTATCAATATCTCTACGTGTGATTCGTTGAACATGAACTTTATACTTCTTTCCTAGAAGTAAAGGAAAGAAGTTGAATGTAATGTATTGAATAGGTATTTTATTTTTTATTCATCATTCGGGTCAATGAGTTAAACCAGATAGTTATATGAGTGAAACAAAACAACTTAGAAGTTTGCAGTAAGAAGATAAAATCTCATTTCATATGTACAAGAATAAAGTTGAAGTAAACATAAGCAGTGTAAACTGTTTACCCCAAGATTAAGATTCTTTCATTAGTCATCATATCTTGGAGCGGGTGTAAAAGATCAACTGTATGGAGTTTTCATTACTGTCTTGTATTTATTACCATGCCGTAGATCAATCAAAAATCAGTGGACGGTTAGGAACACCAAAGTGCACAAAGGATTAGTAATAGAGATAATGTAAGGTATCAAAAAAAGAGATATTTCTACAATTTATAAAACGAATAAAAATAGGGACTTTAAGTTGGTTTATATTTATAAATTTATAAAATATAAATTTATAAAAAAAATAAAAAAATGAATAAAGATATTGATGCATAAAATAAATAAAAGAATAGATAAGAAGAGATTCGTCCACCTCCCATGGATTTGATTCCTTCCCCTATAAAAAAACTTGCAATGCCAACCCCATTTGTAATTCCATCAATTATATATCTATCAAAAAACTGAGTTAGTTCGGTTAATCCCCTTATACCCATGGTAAAAACCTTAGTATAAAAAATATCTATGTAACCACGATTATATGACCAATTGTATATCCCATTTTTTATTTGGTCCAAGAGAATCCTTTTAGGACCACCTTTTACAAATGCATTGATAAAGTTCAAATTCCGGAAAAACGAATAAGCAGACCCATATAAGATATATGCTATGAATAGTCCGGAAATAGCTATACTTACTGAAAAAATTGCATTTGTAAAAAATTCATACCAATCCACAGAATAACTCGAATTTGGATGGAAAAGGTTTGTGAGTGGAGTTAACCATTTGGATAATATATCCAAATCTATTACTCCTTGATCAAAATGAATTCCTATTGATCCAACAAACAAAGTAAATAATACCAATATAAGCAGAGGAAATAGCATAGTATTGTCCACTTCGCGAGGGTACATAGAAGTGTACTTTTTTTCGAAAGAAGTATTAAAGTATCGTATGCATTTTTTTAGATTATTATCAATTTTATACATATCCTTTGAAAAAAAGAAGACCCTATTATTCATTGTTGATAAAGGTAAATTTCTATTGACTGCTTTGGCTACCTCCTTTCCCCATAGAGATATTGAATAGGACGAACTATTTTTTGTGCTACTGTAATCTTGAAAATGAACGCGCAAATGTCCATCAAAGGTAAGTAAATACACCCGAAACATATAAAATGCAGTCAATCCTGCTGTGAAACAAGCTATTATTGCGAAAATTGGTGAATACAACCAACTATCATTAAGAATTTCATCTTTGGACCAAAAACAAGCAAGAGGTGGAATACCGCAAATAGAAAGTGTACCCAATAAAAAAGTAGTTCTTGTAATTGGAACATATCTTCTTAAACCACCCATAAGAGCCATATTCTGACTTTTTTCTGGCGAATATCCAACAATAGGTTCCATTGAATGAATAATGGATCCGGATCCCAAAAACAATAAAGCTTTAGAATAGGCATGGGTAATCAAATGGAATAAAGCAGCTCGATAAGAACCTATACCTAGAGCTAACATAATATAACCCAATTGAGACATTGTAGAATAGGCTAAACTTCTTTTTATATCTCTTTGAGCAAGAGCCAAAGTAGCTCCTAGTAGTACTGTTATTACACCTATTAAAGATATGAAATTCATTATGTAAGGTATAGCTATGAAAATAGGAAGAAGTCGAGCTACAAGAAAAATTCCTGCTGCTACCATAGTAGCAGCGTGTATAAGAGCCGAGATGGGAGTGGGTCCTTCCATGGCATCGGGTAACCATACGTGAAGGGGGAATTGTGCGGATTTAGCAACTGCACCAATGAATAATAAAGAGGCACACAAAGTAGCAAATAAAGAACTGACACCATTATTATGGATCAAGTTATTAGTTATTTCGAACAAATCCCGAAATTCGAAACTACCTGTTATCCAATAAAAACCTAAAATTCCTAATAATAAACCAAAATCCCCTACACGGTTAGTTACAAAAGCTTTTTGACAAGCACTTGCTGCAGTCGGTCGTGTGAACCAAAATCCTATTAATAAATAGGAACACATCCCCACCAGTTCCCAAAAAATATAAATTTGTATCAAATTGGAACTGGTAACTAATCCCAACATGGAAGCATTGAAAAAACTCATATAAGCAAAAAATCTCAGATATCCTTGATCATGAGACATATAATTGTCACTATAAATAAGAACCAAGATTCCAACAGTAGTAATTAGTATTGACATAATAGAACTAAGTGGGTCGATCAAATATCCGAACTCTAAGGAAAAATCATTATTGATGGTCCAAGACCATAGATATTGATAGATAGAACTTCCATGTATTTGTTGAATAGATAAATTGGCTGAAAACCCCATAACTATACTTAACAGTAAAACACTAGGAAAAGCCCATATACGACGAATATTTTTTGTTGCTGTCGGAATCAGTAGAAGTCCAAATCCTATTGACACAGTAACTGGAAGTGGAAGAAAAGGTATTATCCATGCATATTGATATGTATGTTCCATAAGAAAACAAAATGAAATCTTTAATAATTCTACTATTCTAGTCTAGTCTTAGTAGAATATTCTATTCTGGTAATTTATAGCCATATTATATAGTATAATAAGAAAAAAGAGTTATACCAAAAGGAGTACTTGATTCTAATTATGTTTTAATAAAATTATATGTTTTAATAGGTTTAAAATATATTTTCAAACAGGTTTTAAATATATTTTTTAATAGGTTTTAAATATATTTTTTAATAGGTTTTAAACATATTCGAAAATGCTTTTTTTAAAACTATTCTACCAGGGAATAAGTATAGATAATGACTAAAAGGAACAATCTATTTTGAACAAAACAATACATGTCTTTCACATACAACGATAAAAACTGGTAACCCTTTTTGAATGGCAGTTCCCAAAAAGCGTACTTCTATGTCAAAAAAACGTATTCGTAAAAATATTTGGAAAAAAAAAGGATTTTTAGCTGCAGTAAAGGCTTTTTCCTTAGCGAAATCGGTTTCCACCGGACGTTCAAAAAGTTTTTTTGTGCAACAAACAAATAATAAAGTCTTGGAATAATCGGAATTGACATACCCGAAGAACTTCGAATTTTTTAAGATGAACGATTCACATTAATTAATGTATTGAACTCCTCAATATCAATATGAGTTAGAACTAGCTGTTGTAGTATGTAGATGTGGTATGTAGAATAAAGGTATGTATATCGAATTCTGAATATTTTTTCTATCTACTTTTTTCACAATAGAAAAATATTTTTCTATTGTGAAAAGTAGAGTATGATTACGATAGAAATGAAAATTCTTTTGTTTCTTATATGCCTAACAAAAACCTAATTAGTTTGGTAAATCTTACCATTATGCATTATATATATATAATGAAGAGACCATTATATATAATATGAAGAGTATTAATACTCTAATGATACTAAGGAATGATACTAAGGTGTCGAAATCGTTAGAAAATTTCAAATTCTTTTGATTTAGTGATGAAATTGTTATACATATGAAATCCTGGTTATTTAATCTTCTTCATTGAAAAAAAAAATATTTTTTTTTTCATTTTGTTTGAATCTATGAAATCAAATCGGATAAATAAAAAACGAATCAAAAAATAGAAAATGAACAATTCTTAGTTCTATACCTCGACAGACAACAAAACTATTGAGTTCTAACTGTTTTGGAAGAACTTAGTTTCTAGTACGCGAAAGTTTATTATTAAAACTAAACTTACTAAAACTAAACTTACTTTATTATTAAAACTAAACTTACAATGATCCCAACTAAAGATTCTTTTTTTGAATAGAGATTCAAATAGGAATTTAAATGAATTTTGATTTATCGATTCTAATGTTTACTAAACTATATTGAATCCTTGATTCTCGACGATTCAACATGAATTGACTATTATTATTTCAAGTAAGCCGCCATGGTGAAATTGGTAGACACGCTGCTCTTAGGAAGCAGTGCTAGAGCATCTCGGTTCGAGTCCGAGTGGCGGCATCCTTGAAATCCTAGAAAATAAATCCTCTAAAAGAGACACAATGGATCCTATAATGTATTCAATTCTCGATTTAAATTCTCTAATGGGACCCCTTTTTATGATATTTACAACTTTAGAACATATATTAACTCATATCTCTTTTTCGATAATTTCAATTGTGATTACGATTCATTTAATGATCTTATTAGTCCGCGAAATCGTAGGATTGCGTGATTCATTGGAAAAAGGGATGATAGCCACTTTTTTCTCTATAACAGGATTATTAGTTTCTCGTTGGATTTCTTCAGGACATTTTCCGTTAAGTAATTTATACGAGTCATTAATCTTCCTTTCGTGCAGTTTCTCCATTATTCATATGATTTCCAAGATGGGGAACCATAAAAATGATTTAAGCACAATAACCGCACCAAGTACCATTTTTACACAAGGCTTTGCCACGTCGGGTTTTTTAACTGAAATGCATCAATCCGCAATATTAGTACCTGCTCTACAATCTCAGTGGTTAATGATGCACGTAAGTATGATGTTATTAAGCTATGCAGCTCTTTTATGCGGATCACTATTATCAGTCGCTCTTCTAGTCATTACATTTCGAAAAAACATCGATATTTTTTGTAAAGGTAATAATTTCTTAATTAAACCATTTTTCTTTGGTGAGATTCAATATTTGAATGAAAAAAGAAGTGTTTTTAAAAACACTTCTTTTCTTTCATTTCGAAATTATTATAAATATCAATTGACTCAACGTTTGGATTATTGGAGTTATCGTGTCATTAGTTTAGGATTTACCTTTTTAACCATAGGCATTCTTTGTGGAGCAGTATGGGCTAATGAGGCATGGGGATCTTATTGGAATTGGGACCCCAAAGAAACTTGGGCTTTTATTACTTGGACCATATTCGCGATTTATTTACATACTAGAACTAGAATACATATTAGAAGTAGAACAAATCAAAGTTTGCAAAGTATGAATTCGGCACTTGTGGCTTCTATAGGATTTCTTATAATTTGGGTATGTTATTTTGGAATCAATCTATTAGGAATAGGTCTACATAGTTATGGTTCATTCACATTAACATCTACTTGAATAAACTACACAGATAAATAATTGAATAAACTACATAAAGAATACATAAGAACATCATCCCATATATATATAAAAAGCTTCTTGTTTGTGCGAGTTTTTGAGAACCGTTTGAATCATTCCTTATTCAAAACGGTTCTCAAAAACTCAAAATGCATCTCATTACAATTCTAATTCACTTTATTCTTTTGCATTGTACAGCGAACGATTTTAAAAATCTTAAAATCAAAGACAAAAATTATATTTCCGTATTATTAATGAAAGACTATCGATGAAAGTAATTAGATAGGATAGCTTGCACCCTGTCAACTGATAGCGAGAGAACGAAATCCGGATAAATACCAATACCTATTACGGGTAGAAAGATACAGATTGAAACAAATAGTTCTCGTGGTCCAGAATCCGCAAAATTAGAGTTTGGAACATTGAATAGCTTGTATCCATAGAACATCTGACGTAACATAGATAATAAATAAATAGGAGTTAATATCATTCCAATTGCCATTACAAAAGTAATTAGCATTTTTGGCATTAAAAGGTATTTTGGACTAGTAATTATTCCAAAAAATACTAATAATTCCGCAACAAAACCACTCATTCCTGGCAATGCAAGAGAAGCCATCGAAAAACTACTGAACATGGTAAATAGTTTTGGCATTGGGATCGATACCCCCCCCATTTCGTCGAGATAAACAAGACGTATTCTATCACAACTCGTTCCTGCCAAGAAAAAAAGCGCAGCACCAATAAATCCATGAGAGAGTATTTGTAAAATGGCACCGTTGAGTCCCATTCCGGTTATAGAACCAATTCCTATAATTGTGAAACCCATGTGAGATACAGAGGAATAGGCTATTCTTTTTTTTAAATTCCGTTGACCGAGAGAGGTTGAAGCTGCATAGATTATTTGAATCGTTCCCACTATTACCAACCAGGGAGAAAATATAGAATGAGCGTGGGGTAATAATTCCATATTGATCCGAATAAGTCCATATGCGCCCATTTTTAATAAGATTCCAGCTAGAAGCATACATGTACTGTAATGTGCTTCTCCATGGGTATCTGGTAACCACGTATGTAGGGGTATAATCGGCGATTTGACAGCATAAGCAATAAGGAATCCAAAATATAATATTATTTCCAATGCCACAGGATATGATTGATTAGTTAATTTTGAAAAATCTAATGTGGGTTCATTAGGGCCATATAAACCCATACCTAGAACTCCTATTAAGAGAAAAATGGAGCCCCCCGCAGTGTACAAAATAAACTTTGTGGCCGAGTAGAGACGTTTCTTTCCCCCCCACATGGATAAAAGTAAATAAACAGGAATTAATTCTAACTCCCACAGCATGAAAAAAAGTAAAAGGTCTCTAGAAGAAAATAATCCTATTTGACCGCTGTACATTGCTAACATGAGAAAATAGAACAATCGCGAATTTCGAGTAACTGGCCAAGCCGCTAAGGTAGCTAAAGTGGTGATAAATCCTGTCAGTAAAATAGGTCCTATGGAAAGCCCATCGATTCCCAGTCTCCAGTGAAAATCAAAAACATCTATCCATTTTAAATCTTCCTCCAATTGGGTTAATGGATCGTCCAATTGGAAATGATAACAGAAAACATAGGTTGTTAGAAGGAGTTCCAACGAGCATATACATATAGCATACCACCTAAACATCTTATTTCCTTTATGAGGAAGAAAGAAAATGGAAGAACCGACGGATATCGGCAAAACAACAAGTATTGTTAACCAAGGAAAATAACTCGTGATAAAGACAAGATACGTTTGACCAGAAAAACCCGTGCTCGGAATAGAATAATATATTTTCTCGAGTACGGGCTTTTGTCGGTAAAGAGGAATCAATTGATTCAAGTGGATTTTTTTGTAACGTATCAATAACCTAGACCCATGCTGCGAGTTGTTTCATATGATAAATAAACACGGACACTCAAAAAATCCGTGGGGCAGGCGGATTCACATCTCTTACAACCCACACAGTCCTCGGTTCTTGGTGCGGAAGCAATTTGCTTAGCTTTACATCCGTCCCAAGGTATCATTTCCAATACGTCTGTGGGGCAGGCTCGTACACATTGAGTACACCCTATACATGTATCATAAATTTTTACTGAATGTGACATTGGATCTATAAATTCCAGATTTTAACATCAAAAATTTTCAATCTGGTAGAAAATTAGTATTTATATTATAGACACCAGACGAAGCAGTGGTTTATTAAAATTTTAAGAATCAATATATTTCTAAATCTGTTCATGAGAAAAAGCCAAGAGACTTTGATTTCCGTTTCAAAAATCATGATCATACGAGTCACATGTGTAAATAAAAATTGGCCGACAAAACAAATTGATCAATCATTCAAATCAATATTTCAATATTCATATTTTCAATATGAAATATGAATATATAAAAATAAAACTAAATTAGTAATTTAATTTATTTTCGTAATATGATTAACATATTATTATTTAATAATATTATTTTTATTATTTTATTATAATATTTATAATATTATGCAGTATATTATTATATAATACATTTATATTATTATATAATACATTAAAAATACATTAAAAACATTAAAATTTAAATACATTAAAATTAAATAAAATAAACAAATAAAAAACGAAATAAAAAAATTATAATACCAATTAAATTAAGAATATAATTATTTTTCATTAATGGAATATGAAAGTGAAAGAATAGAAATAGAAAAATATTCCAATTTCATTTATATTTTCTTATGCTTTATCATGTTGTGTGGTGTCTTGATTTATATGATCATTATAACTGATTATTCAATATATGATCATGATAATTATCACTAATTATTCAACAAATTCGATTGATTGATACGAGTTGATTTTCTGTTTCGATGAATCGACGAAACAATAGCTAGACCAATAGCTGCTTCAGCAGCTGCAACAGCTATAATAAAGATTGAGAAAATGTTTCCTTTTAATTGGCGACTATCAAATATATCAGAAAATGTTACAAGATTAATATTAACCGAATTTAGTATAAGCTCAAGACACATAAGTGCTCTAACCATGTTTCGACTTGTGATCAATCCATAGAGACCGATAGAAAATAAATAAACACTCAAAAAAAGTACATGCTCGAACATCATTGACTAACTCCTTATCAATCTCGATTCATTTCAATATGAACAATTGAAGCGATTCGATTTTTTATTTATTTAGAACTTCTAAAATTCTAAAAACTTTTTAATTCTTTTAAAATTCTAAGTATTTATTATTGGCGAGCCATAGTAATTGCACCTATCAAGGAAACTAAAAGAATTATAGAAATTAGTTCAAAGGGAAGATAAAAATCTGTCGATAAATGAATCCCAATTTGTTGAACGTTACTTATTAGGTCCTGTTCTATAATCTGGTTTGATCTTGTAGTCCAAATAATTCCGTACCATGACGTATCTGGTATAGTAGTAATTAGTGAAAAAAGAATACTTGTACAAACCAGTGAAGTGACTCCATCTCCAATGGTCCAAAAATACGAATCATTGGAATATTCTGAACCATTCATGAACATTACCGCAAATATGATTAAGACATTTACGGCTCCCACATAAATAAGTAGCTGTGCGGCAGCTACAAAAAAAGAGTTCGATGGAATGTAGAATAAGGATATACAAACAAGAACCAATCCCAATGAAAAAGCAGAATAAATAGGATTGGTAAGTAATACTACCCCCAGACCCCCTAATATAAGAACTGACCCCAGAAATGCTACAAGAATATCATGTATTGGTCCAGGTAAATCCATTATGTATAATATGTAAAAAAAAAAATATATAAGTCAAATCATGACCTTACTAAATGGTCCAGGAAAGGAAAAGGGTTACCCCATTTTTATTGTATATGATATGTTCCTAATTGAATTAAATCTTAATATGGATTAATTTAATATTAATTTTATATATAGATATAATTATTTTATTGGGCCAATCCTACTTACTTTTTATCCAAAAGAAAAAGAATAAAAAAAGTAGTTGAAATTGTATATTTCGAAATTCCCGTGATAAAAATATTATAAGTTTAAATCAAAGAGTGATTCTCACCAATCTATAGTTACTAATTAAATCTATAGTTACTAATTATTATTTGTAGTTACTGACCAACCAAAATAAAAAAGTTTTGATCTTTTATATCAAAACAAAATCTTAGTAATCGGTAATCGTTCTTGAATCAAAGGGTTTATCTTTATCTATTTTGATTTGAGTCGAATTCATAACTGTTTGAATTGTGTAATCTTCAATTACTGACATTGGTAACCGACTCAAAGCAATTTGATTATAATTCAATTCGTGACGATCATAAGTAGAAAGCTCATATTCTTCAGTCATTGATAAACAGTTTGTTGGACAATACTCGACACAGTTACCACAAAATATACAGACCCCGAAATCAATACTATAATTAAGCAATTGTTTCTTTTTCATATCTCTTTCCAATCTCCAATCAACAACAGGTAGATCTATTGGGCATACACGAACACATACTTCGCAAGCAATACATTTATCAAATTCAAAGTGAATTCGACCACGAAAACGTTCTGACGTAATTGATTTCTCATAAGGATATTGAATAGTTACAGGTAAACGGTTTGTGTGGGATAAGGTAATTATGAAACTTTGACCAATATACCTTGCAGCTCGTATTGTTTGTTGACCATAATTCATGAACCCAGTTACCATGGGAAACATATTGTAGATATCCATAAATAAATTGATGTTTCTTTCTCTTGTTTGAAAGAGGTTATGAATCTAGAATATCGTTATCGTATTCTGTTATTTTATAGTGAAACAAGTTGGGAAGAAGTTGTCAATAATAGATTACCCAAAGAAATAGGTAAAAGAAATTTCCATCCAAGATTTAATAGCTGGTCCATTCTCATCCTAGGTAAAGTCCATCTTGTTGTGATAGAAATGAACAGAAACAAATAAGCTTTAACTAATGTAATAAAGATACCAATTGTCATTCCAAAGACTCCAGCTATTTTTTTTATTCCGAAAAGCTCAGGAATGGATATGTACGGAATAGATAAATTCCACCCACCTAAGTAAAGAACCGTTACGAATAACGAAGAAGCTAATAGATTTAGGTAAGAAGCAAGATAAAATAAACCAAATCTGATACCAGAATATTCGGTTTGATAACCTGCTACTAATTCCTCCTCTGCTTCTGGTAAATCAAAGGGCAATCTCTCACATTCAGCTAGAGAAGAAATTATGAAAACTATAAATCCTATGGGCTGACGCCATAGATTCCACCCCCAAAAGCCATATTTGGACTGTGCTTCAACTATATCAACTGTACTTGAACTGTTAGATAATTATAGTCGATAATAACATTACTGTTTCCATCGCTATTCCAAAACCGTACATGAGACCTCAGCTTCATACGGCTCCTCTATGGCCACAAATAAATGTAAGGACTAGTTCGATATTATCACCCCTTTTCTTTTGGGATAACTAGAATAAAGATATATCAGAGAGTCCGAAATTAAACCAATGGAATTCCGTTTGCTAGAATAAGAAAAAGTGCTTCGGAATTAATCTCATCCCTTATGATAATAAAAATGTATTTTTCTTTGTTCGGTAATAACTCAGCCCTTCAATAAAATACTCGTTATATCAATAAATCTAAAGAATTTAAAGAATTAGGAATTAGTCCATTAATTGTGATAGGAATTCCACCCATATGGATGGGAAAAAAGAATAAATAAATATCTTTTTTTTATTAATTCGATTATTACATTCCATTTCTTTTGTTCCTGTTCTTCTATCTCAGAAGAGGGTACTTTGAAAAAAAAAGAATAAGGGATTAATTCGTTCTGGATAGTCATTTCTTTAATCAGTGAATAGGAGCATACTCTAGATCGGAATCGTAGGGAAGTACTGCTTGATCATTTCTACCAACTTAAAGTCCCTATTTTTATTCGTTTTATAAATTGTAGAAATATCTCTTTTTTTGATACCTTACATTATCTCTATTACTAATCCTTTGTGCACTTTGGTGTTCCTAACCGTCCACTGATTTTTGATTGATCTACGGCATGGTAATAAATACAAGACAGTAATGAAAACTCCATACAGTTGATCTTTTACACCCGCTCCAAGATATGATGACTAATGAAAGAATCTTAATCTTGGGGTAAACAGTTTACACTGCTTATGTTTACTTCAACTTTATTCTTGTACATATGAAATGAGATTTTATCTTCTTACTGCAAACTTCTAAGTTGTTTTGTTTCACTCATATAACTATCTGGTTTAACTCATTGACCCGAATGATGAATAAAAAATAAAATACCTATTCAATACATTACATTCAACTTCTTTCCTTTACTTCTAGGAAAGAAGTATAAAGTTCATGTTCAACGAATCACACGTAGAGATATTGATAACACACATAGAGTTAATGGTATTTCATAACTAATAGATTGAGCAGCAGCTCGTAGACCACCTGAAAAGGAATATTTATTATTCGATCCGTATCCTGACATAAGAAGCCCAATAGGAGCAATACTTGAAATGGCGACCCATAAAAAAACACCTATACTGAGATCGGCTAAAATGAGGCGATACCCAAAAGGAATTACTAAATAACTTAGTAGAATTGATATGACCACTATAGACGGTCCAATACTAAACAAACGAACATCTCCTCTAGATGGGAGAAGGTCTTCTTTAAAAAGTAGTTTAGTTCCATCTGCTAGAGCTTGAAGAATTCCCAAGGGGCCGGCATATTCAGGCCCAATACGTTGTTGTATCGCTGCAGATATTTCTCTTTCTAACCACACAATTACTAGTACCCCTATTGTAATTCCCAATATAAGGGTCAAAATGGGTACAAAGATCCATATGAGTCCATATACTTCTTTTAAGGATTCCGATATAGAAAAAGAATTGATAGTTTGTACTTCTGTCGTATCAATTATCATTTCAACGATCAACCTCTCCCATAATGATATCTATACTACCTAGTATCGTCATGATATCAGCCAATTTCATTCTTTTAACTAGCTGAGGAAGAATTTGCAAATTTATGAAGCCGGGTGGACGAATTTTCCATCTCCAAGGGAAAACACTATTATCTCCTATCAAATAAATTCCTAATTCCCCTTTTGGGGCTTCTACTCTCACGTAAAGTTCTTGTTTCGACAATTCAAAATTGGGTGAAGGTTTTTTACTAATAAATCTATATTCAAAATCATTCCATTCGGAATTTTTTGCTCTATCAAAGCGTCGGACTTCTAAATTCTCATAGGGTCCTCCAGGAATTCCTTCTAGAGCCTGTTGAATTATTTTTATAGATTCCCTCATTTCACCGATTCGTACTAAATAACGAGCTAACGAATCTCCTTCTTTTTGCCATTGGACTTCCCAATCGAATTCATTGTAACACTCATAATTATCAATTTTACGAAGATCCCATTGTGTTCCAGAAGCTCGTAACATCGGTCCTGATAAACCCCAATTTATTGCTTCCTCTCCACCAATAATGCCCACTCCTTCGACTCGCTCCAAAAAAATGGGATTTCGCGTAATGAGTTTTTGATATTCAACAATTCCTGTTAAAAAATAATCGCAAAAATCCAAACATTTATCTATCCAGCCATAAGGTAGATCGGCAGCTACTCCTCCGATGCGGAAATAATTATGCATCATTCGCATACCTGTGGCGGCTTCGAATAAATCATATATCAATTCTCTCTCTCTGAAAATATAGAAAAAGGGAGTCTGCGCGCCGATATCCGCCATAAAAGGCCCAAGCCATAACAAATGAGAAGCTATACGGCTCAGCTCCAGCATAATTACTCTGATATAGCTAGCCCTTTTAGGTACTTGAACATTTTCCAGTTGTTCTGGTGCATTTACCGTTATTGCCTCTGTGAACATAGTAGCTAAATAATCCCAACGTGTTACATAAGGCAGATATTGTATAATTGTTCGGTTTTCCGCTATTTTTTCCATCCCTCTGTGTAAATAGCCCAATATGGGTTCACAGTCAATAACATCTTCACCATCGAGAGTAACGATCAGTCGAAGAACACCATGCATTGATGGGTGGTGAGGACCCATATTAACTATCATGAAATCTTTTTTTGTAGCCGGTACAGTCATATCTTTTCTTCCTTAATTCATTATTTCATGAATTCCTCAAAAAAGTAGGAGGTTCATCAAAATAAAAAATCTAATAACTACTATACTAATTCAAACGATTTAATTAACGATTTTTTGGCTCCCGAATATCCAACTGGTCAATTAATTTCTTATAACGCGCTCTATTTTTCTTTGACAAATAAGCCAGCAGACGTTGACGTTTTCTCAGAATTTTTTGTAGACCTCTTTGTGATAAAAAATCTCTTTTGTGCAATTCCAAATGTGAAGTAAGTCTTCGTATCTTATTGGTGAAACTTAATACTTGAAATTCAACAGAACCCCTGTTTTCTTCTTTTTCTTCTTGTGGAAGAAGTGAAATGAATGAATTTTTGACCATAAAACTTTTTTTATCTTTTTCTTTTCTTTCTTTTCCATGCCATGGATTTTACCGATCAGGAAAAATAAAATAATAATTATTATATTATGTCAATTTTTTTTAATCTAGTACACGCAAAAATTTAGATTTATCCGTTTCTATCTAAATCAAATTTTCCATTTGATTTAGATAGAAAAGAAAAGGATAATATATTTCTGCATTTACGAAAGAGAATGATTTCTTTGCACCTAAAAAGATTCTGTAGATTTCTTTCTAGATTCAATTGAATTGATACACAAGTAAATACGTATCATGTACCAGAACGTAACACACCATATGCGTACATCTTTCGGTTTTTATTTACTGAAAACGGCATGTGATATATAGGAAATATACTATTAAATAATTCTGAATCGTGGATACATACGTATCCTTGACATACTGAAACGACTACCATTATTGGTATCAAACCAATAGCGATTCATACAAGCTAAATCTTCTAATCGGTAATTGGGCCAAAGAAACAATTTGCATTTAATTAATTTATTTAAATCCGTATTAAGACGTTTGTCCTCATTCAAAAATTGTTCAGAGTTTCTTATGTTGTTTTCGTTGCAAAATACTGGATTTCTATTCACAATATCCCGATTATGAGAGTTGAAACAAATTAGAATTCTCAATTCTCTACGACGTCTAGGAGATAGAATATTTTCAGGAACAAAGAAATTATAATGATCTTGATCCCCATTCACAAATATATTGCCATGTCGTCCAGTGGATTTTTTCAAATTATTCTTATCAACATATCTTTTCTTTATGTATTTTCTATTAATTTGGTGTTTACTCTTATCGATCAATGAAATACTTATGGTTTGATATATAATGAATTTTCCATCCCTTCTTAAAGATAGACGAATTGGTTCGATAATTAATATTCCCCTTTTTATTAATTCTGTAAGAGCTAGATCTTTCTGAATCAGCATTACATCCAGATGCATCTCTCCTCTTTGAATCGAGGATATAGCAATTTCCCTTGGATTTATCAATCTAAGTAGGAGACAATATATCCTAACATTATTAATAATTTTTTGATTCAAGGGGTCATCCCATCTTAATTGAAAAATAAAATATTTTTTCAGGAACAAATCTAGTTCTCCTTCCTTATTTTTCTTGGATTGTTTTTTTTTTTTTTTACCTTTTTTAATGTTTGATCTCGTGCAATCCTCTTCAAGATATTCCTTTTGGTTTTGTTTTTGTGGATCTGATACAAGATTTGATTGACCCTCTTTTTCTTGGTTGGAATTTTGAAATTCTATTTTAACGGAATCTTTGATGTTTTGATTTTGACTAATATTTTTTTTATTTTGATTTTGACTAATATTTTTTTTATTTTGATTTTGACTAATATTTTTTTTATTTTGATTTTGACTAATATTTTTTTTATTTTGATTTTGACTAATATTTTTTTTATTTTGATTTTGACTAATATTTTTTTTATTTTGATTTTGACTAATATTTTTTTTATTTTGATTTTGACTAATATTTTTTTCATTTTGATTTTGACTAATATTTTTTTCATTTTGATTTTGACTAATATCATTTTCATAATAAATATTAGAAAGAAGTAATTTGATTGGTATGATCCACGGTTTAATCTTATATGCATCAAAAGGTAACACAAATTCTGGGAAGAACCAAGGTTCTAGATTTGATATGGTAGAATAATTTCGATTCATTCCCATCCAATCAAAAATTTTTTTTTGATGAGTCTTAGTCTTAGTATTTTTATTAGTATTTTTATAAATTTCGGTACCGATATACATATCGGTCCAGTCCTCAATATCACTATTGTTCTCAATATCACTATTGTTCTCAATATCACTATTGTTCTCAATATCACTATTGTTTCTAAGGCAAAAATGAAGAATTCTATAATCCAAATATTTTCTATCCAGATTTTTATGGGTATCAATAAAATATCCTTTTTTTAGGTAATCATCAATAGTCATATTTAGCAATACATAAAACGATTCGGGTTTCAGTGTGTATGAGTCCTTACTATCCCCATAATTTATATATTCATGTGATAAAAGATCATATCTGTAGTGTTTTTTAAATTTTTCTTTTTGACTCATCGATAAATCCACTGCACAAAAATTTTCATTCATGTAATGAATTAATCGGTCTTTTTCTTTTTTATATGAATACAATTTCATTGATTCTTTATTTTGAATAGTACAACGTTGATTGACTCTATTTCGCCATTTTTTCGGTACTAATCGAGACCATTTGCTCCGAGAAAAATTATATTGATAATGACCCTTTAACCAGTTTTTCCATTTATTCATTCCAGACTTATTAATTTTCTTATGCCTTGATTTGGAATCAAACCTTGATTTGGAATCAAATATTCCTCGTGTCATACAATAATACTTTATCTTGTCTTTAATAAAAGGATAGGTCCCGTGATCGTGATATTGAAGTACAGATCTCAGGTGATGGTTGTTAAATAATTGGGTTTGTGACAATTTGTAAAATACATATGCTTGGGACAAGGAAGATAAGTCGTGATAAGTGTTTAAATCATTTCTAATATTAGGATTAGAAAAGGACTTTTTTATAGTCGAAATAAAGTTCATTGTATCTTGATCTGTTTCATCAATTCCTTCTTGATTTCTTTCATCGTTGTAAATGGATTCATTGATAATTGTTTTTTTTAAAAGTTGTGCATTAACCTTAGAAATGGTAACCATACATTGCAAGATATCTATGTATATTTTTTCAATGAAAGATTTCATAAAATAATGTGATTTGCGTATTAATCGGGTATTTTTTCTTTGAAGTATCTGCCAAATATGTTTTTGTAATTCCGGTCTTTTATCATGATAGGCTAGAACTATTTTCTTCTTGTCTTTTGTGATTCCTTCTATTTGATTCCTTATTGTGATTGTCTTATCAGCAAGATCTTTCATTTTTTTTTCTATGAGTAAATAATTTGTCCAATTCATAGATCGAATTTGAATGGTCGATTCGTGAATAATCTGATTATTTTTTTTTGAATCTTTTGCATTTTCATTTGGTTCATGTACTTTTCCCTTCCTCAATTCAAATAAAGAAATTTGGTTCACTTTTTCAAGTTTCTTCATTATTCGTTTTAGAACTAGAACTGTTCGTTTTAGAACTAGAACTATTCGTTTTAGAACTAGAACTATTCGTTTTAGAACTCGTTTTAGAACTCGTTTAGAACTAGAACTATTTTGATGACCCATCTTTTTTTTTCTTTTGAAACTTTTAGAGAGTTCTTTTTTACTTTTCTAATTTTTTTTTTGAGTTCCTTATATATGGGTTCAAAAAAAGAAGGTTGCTTTCGGGGAGAACCAAAAGGGAGTTCCGTTTCCATTCCCCAAACTGTTAAAAAACAAAAATTTTCTTTTTTTCCTTTTTTTTTCATTGGATCTCCATGATGAGATCGTATTTTAGATCTTCGCCAAGGTTTTAAACGAAAAGGAAATAAAATCTTTATCTGAATACCATCTGTTAACCAATCTTGGGAAATTCTGTTTCTGATAATGGAACACCATTATAGGTGCATTTAACATGTATTCTCTATTCCATTCCTTCAAATCCTCATACCACTCGGGGAATTGGAATAATAACATACGTCCAATATTTTTAGCTATTATCAATGAAGGCAATACAATGTTTTTTCTAAAAAAAGATTGGGTTATCAGCATCAAACCTCTTATTGCTTGAGCAAATATAATGCTATCCCAAATTTCTGATATTGTTATCCGTTCATCTTCCTCTTTTTTTTTTTTCTCCTCGTCTTTTTTTTTCCCAGTGTTTGTCTCTTCCTCTTCCTCCTCAAAGTCGGAAGTTTCGGATTCTGGGTTTCCCCCACGGAATTCCTAAAAATAAGATTAATTATTCGATATCTATATCTATCAAAAAAAGAAAAAAAAAGACTTTGTCTATTCGATCCAAAAAAAGCGGGGAATGAACATTTGTTTGAAATATTTCCCAAATAACTGTTTTACGTCTTTGAGCACGCATGGATCCTTGGATTATACCCCGATTAAAATCTGGTTGTTGCGAATAACGTATCAAAGCCACCTCTTCTGCTTCTGCTTCTGCTTCTGCTTCTGCTTCTGCTTGATCAATATTATCAGTATCGGTATCCAGATTTTTATCAGTATAGATCACCACCCGTTTCGCTTTCTTGAACAAATTTCATAATCTTCCTTCTGTTCTTCTCCATTTTCTTGATCCAGTCCTTCTAATTCATCGGTCAATTTGTATGACCATCGAGGAACCTTTTTACTGATTTCTTCTATTCCAATGGATTTTTTTTCTTCTATTCCAATGGATTTTTTTTCTTCTATTCCAATGGATTTTTTTTCAGTTGTTGTTTGATCATTTGGATTGGTTGTAATTATGTCGAATACAAATCTCAAGGATTTTGCTTTACTTTCTGAATTAATTCTTCTTTCTTCTTCCAATAAAAATAAAGAAGATTCATCGATTGACGTTAAGAAATTAACAATATAATTAAATGATGATTTCTCATCAAGCGGATTCTTTTCATGTTCAAATTCTCGAGAATTTTTAGAAATAGGAAAGAGCCCATGAATCTTATTTATCCAAAACGTTTCTATGGAATCTACATCTTCTTCTTCTGTAGAAGTAATTAAATCATTTGTAGAAGTAATTAAATCATTTGTAGAAGTAATTAAATCATTCATGATTGTATGTGAATAGAATTTTTTTATTGTTCTTATTGTTCCACGATACGGTCCGCTCAAAAAAGGATCATACGCTTTTGGCAAGTATTCTTGCTCATTCTCATCGTTGCATAATCTGGTCCTTTTTTCAAGTATATCTAGAGCAAGAGATATCCTTTCTTCTTCTTCTTCTTCTTCTTCTTCTTCTAGAGTTTTTATTCGACTTATCAATTCATTGCTCAAGTTGTATTTTTTTTGCTCATTGGTAGAAACCCAATAATCATATAGGTCTTCATGGGAAAATTTTTCTGTCATGTACAAAGACATTTTGCGTTCTATCATTTCCGAAAAAGTTGATAAACTAGGCGGATATGTAAAAGATATTATTTGTTTTCCATCACTTGAACACGTATAAAAAAAATATTGTGACATTTCATTTTGTACACTATTTTCAAATCGATTATTTTTTATATATCGCAATGGACGATTCCACCGCTTATAATCGAAAAGAAAAGTTACAATAGGTTTTTCAAAGTCAAAGCAGAAAAAAGTCTTTTCATTTTTCTCTTCTTCAAGTCTTCCCAATTCCCAATTATCTTGATAGGTATCAAGATAAGAATCTCGTAAACTGGGCTATCTTTATCGCATGTGTCTTTAAAGTGAAAGTGGAATTCATGCTTTGTTTTTTCCTTTCCATTCACTCGGATCTCTTCCGTTTCATCTATTTTGTCCGGATCCTCCTTTTCTTCCGAATAAAGGGAAGGGTCTTTTCGGTGGATCCCTCTTGTTCCTGTTTAGTCTCCTTCCTTTCGGAAGTTGTTTCTACATCGCTTTCTTCCTCACTTTCTACATCGCTTTCTTCCTCACTTTCTCCCCTTTCTCCTTTTCTGAGGTTTCTTTCAGTTTCTTAGTGACAATAGGCGACGGCATTCTGCCTAAATAGTAGACACAGGTGATAAATAAGAGAATACTAAAAATTCGAGCCATAGAATTTCTCAATTCTGACACAAGGTACCTATTAGATTTAGCAAGGTACCTATTAGATTTAGATCGAATAGAATGATTTTGCCGTATCCAGAATAATACCAATCCAACCCATTTCATGAAGAAAATGTAACCAATTAACAACCAATAAAACTACTTGTTACAAATAACATCTTGTTGTTGCATCGAAACATATAAATGTTGACTAATCTGGCTAACGTTGAACTTGGTAAAATGAAATGGTTGAATAATTGAAAAATGAGATTATTCAGGAATACACATTGAATGCTGAGATTACGCATTGAATTTCTGGTAGTAGACCCATAATCAAAAAAGTTTTTGTGATTGTTCCAGAAGAAATGAAACAAAAGATAGGGTAGAACTAGGACAGTTATTGTATGAGGTCTACCCAATGCTAGATGCAGAGGCGCATAATAGATCGATATGAACATCATGAGCTGTCCCGTAATAAAACCAGTTGTTGCTGATACCTCCTTCTCGGTTCCTTCTTCCATAACCCGAGCTCGAAGAAGGAAGAGATAAGAGGGCCCTATGGAGAATGTGGTCAGAAATCCATAATAGAGTCCGACCAAAACGACCGAATTTATTATCTTCATGCATAAGTATAATAAATTACCCAGTAGAAAAGATTTAAAAATCATCACAAACCCCCTTTTTCTTTTCTATTACAATTTCTTGATTATTATATGATGATTATATGATGATTTCTTAACTTTCCATATATAGAAACGGATAGACTATAAATGACATCTCTTATGTCAATGACACCAAAGGGATATTAAATGAATGGAATTGGGATATAGATGGAATATAATGAAATAGAGCCACTTTGAGGTTCCCTATGAAATGAGGCATGGAACGGAGCCACTACGAAGAAGTTCCGGGAGTTACGAAGGAAGCTTCGGACTCATATTGTTCATGGGTTGAGAACGGGGGTTGAACTCTATGAGGTCGAATCTCCCGTTGTTCCTCAGTAGCTCAGTGGTAGAGCGGTCGGCTGTTAACTGACTGGTCGTAGGTTCGAATCCTACTTGGGGAGATTTGATTCATTCTTAATTAAAGAATGAAGAATGGAATTAAAGGGCTCGCTTTGACCGTTAGGAGTAGGTAACCCGTTCGCTGTCTTTGTTTCTATTGCATTCTATCTCATCGTATCACATTCTGTTCTACGATATTTGAGAATCGCCGTCAATACCTCGGCGTAGATCCGG
>NW_027021316.1:0-32903 GCF_036884655.1 Musa acuminata AAA Group | reverse complement strand
AACTATTTCCCTCTCTACTAGTTAGTTAGTGGTTGAATCTAAAACATTTCTTATGGGAACTTTGCTGGACCTGTCTCCTAACGCTTGGATCTCTTTGCACACATTCTCAAACATTCAATCGAAAGCAGCTGTAAGCGTCCGTCATCTATTTGAAGACTCCTTTGTTGCCCCTCATCTCTTTCATTCTGGACTCTTACGTCAAAACAGAACTTGGCATTCAGGCATTCAGGCTCATGGCTGGATGAATGTGAATGGTATTCTAAATGATGAAATCCTCAGCCTCATTTCCTATTCTTCTTTTTTGGCCTCTTTGACTCAGTAGTAGTAATGAGACCTGACAGTCCTTGTTGTACCTTAATGTTTAGGGCTTTAGCCCTTAAGAACGAAACCATGGAACCATCCATATTCACCGCCTGAGGAGACCAAGGCCATGAACTCTCAGAATTCCTCACCTGTCTTTACATCGAAATGTGAAGGAACCTTTCTTTTGAAGGTATTTGGCTTCGCCTTCTTTCCACCTGCTAACAACACTTTGATGGCAGCTGGCTGCTGTGACTACCAAATTCACAACCCATCCATGGTGGAAGCTTTAGCGATCTTTCGGAAGCACTCGAGACTGCTGAAGCACAAACAAGATGGAGGAGATTTCAGCTCCAAACTGATGCACAATCCATTGGTCACAATGGTCAACGGCCATTAGTAGCTGCAAGCTATCGTTTCTGTCATACGAGTGAGTCTTTTTGGCTAATTGTAATGTGGTGGAAGAACGAACCTCCGGATTCTTCAAACTTTTTGACTCTGGACGACTTGGAATATGAGTAGTCATCGTCCGGTCCTCTTGTTTTCGTGAGAATAGAAAATGTATGGTTGTGTTGTAGATTCAAACGATTCAAATGCCTGTAACATCACACACATGGTAAAACCAAAAGGAAAGCCATGGATATGTTCGAAGGATGTGAGAAAGAATCGGGTGTGTTTCCTCCCCAAAACACAAAAACAAAAGGAGGAGAAGGGAATCAAGCTTGGATAGAAGAGCTGCGTGAGTCACCTGGGAAAAGCTTATTCCTTCCACCCGACATGCACATCAAACAAAAGCCGCCAACCGATCGACTTCCCTCGTCTCCATATAAACACACCCACCACCCCTCGAGTTCCCTTACCACCACCACCACCACCTCAACCCTCAACACCACCGTCGCCATGTCTCGACTTCCCATGACCACCATCCTTCGTCTCAGGTGAGCTTCAGTTTGCACTCCCACTCCTCCAATGATCAAACCCAACAACCCTAATACTTCTTCTTCTTCTTCTTCTTCTTCTTTGTATTTGACAGCCGGCGGTCGTACGCCGTGGTTGCAGCGGAGGCCTCGCGTGCACCGGCAGCGGATGAAGAGGTTGCGAGAGCTGCTGTGGTGGCCGGGGAGCAGGGCGCAGCGACGAGGGAGAAGGTCTTTTGGATGAGGGACCCGAAGACGGGGAACTGGATGCCAGAGAACCGGTTTGGCGACCTCGACGTGGCTGAGCTCCGTGCCCGATTCCTCAGCTTTAACCACGGGAAATGAACATCGACACCTTTACAGATCGAGAGTCTACTCTTGCTACTGGAGTCGATCTCAAGTTATGCTTTGGTTCTCTATCTTCTAGTTTCTATGAACGCTAAACGATCCTTCACTATCTTGCTGATGTTGTTCGTGAACAACATTGCAGCATTTAGTTGAACCGTAACCACGACAAATAAAAGATCTACCGGAGTTGATCTCAACCTATGCTTTTGACTCTTCATCTTCTAGCTTCTGTAAACTTCTGATGCTGCAAGGACTTTTGTCAAAGAACAAGAACTACTAACCAGTGTTGTGAATGAACGCTAAACAATCATTCACCATTGCTGGTGATGTTCATGAAGAATTTTGCAGCATTTAGTTGATGCAAAGGCCTGATTCAGCTAAAGCTCATCCTTTCTGACACTGGGATTGCTGCAGTCTATGCTAAGCTTGCTTACAACACCAGGAAAAAGGCGACCAGCTAGAACAATTTCCATCCCTTAAGATTTGAATGTTAGATCTTGATCTTACCCACAAAAAAAAAAAAAAAGGATCATAATGCCATAATTTGTCCTCCCTGATGCCTACTGGGGTCTGCAACTTCTACTGCAAGTGGGCTAATGGGAGATGTGGTTTTCAAGCAGAGGCTGATGGAGATGGCTGTGTGTGTATAGTGTTGGGCCTTCATGCCTATCTTGTTAGACCATTGAGATGGCTTGGAAATGCAAACTCATTCATGGGTTTTATTGAGAGAGAGAGAGAAAAAAAAAAAGAAAAAATTTCTTAATTTTGCTAATATGTTGGTAGATTATTCATTTTCCCTTTGTTTGTATCCTCATCAATCCTTAGTTTTGGGTCAAGTTTACAAAAACAAATAGCCCATTATCAAAAATTAAATTAAATTAACTATTTGATATATCGATATCATATATATAATAGGTAAAACCATCAATTAATCAAGTTTCCTCCATCAAGATTATACTTGAAGATTCCGAGACAGCAACAAAAAATCTTGATGTTTTACTTTCCTGTTCATATGTCTAGGCTATGCTGGAATTAGTTTGTTTCCTCCCTTGGATAAAGTAGAAATTTGTCTCTTTTAATGATGCTCAGCAAAGCTGCATTGTAATTCTAATTACATTATTAAGTAAATCAATTGCATTGCTAACTTAAAACCTATCAAAATAAGAGGCAATGATGCAGATTCAATTCATTGACTTCGCATATCAGCATAGGGATTTGATACAAATGTCCACTATAGAATATGCCAAGTTGCTGCTGCCAGCCTGAATTCTTAGGTCATGGATAAGATTAGCACATAGAAAACACTACCAGGAGTACCTTCAAATAAACCTGGTAGCTTCATGCTGGATCTTTGTCTTTGATCAATCACAGCCTTCATCTCAAAGACCTTGTGGAGCCCCACAAATTGTGCTGTAATAGTTAACAGCACAAATTTCTTCCAATGTCGTACAACTGTCACAGGTGGCATAAGTTATCAGAAAATGGCTTTAGGTTTAAATCACAAATGCAGCACAAGAAACATAGATAAGTTTTTGTATTAAAAAAAAGATGGATACTTTTGTAGATTTAGTATGCAGAAATTTCTTGGCTACAAACAAAGGCATTGAACTTAAATGTTTTATTTTAGTTAATACTTAGACAAGAAGATAAGACCTAGAGGGATTTGGAATATGATAGAGTTAAGATAATGATAACTAATAGGTGAAGAAATAGACCTCTCAATCAACCATAAGTTTTCACATTAAAGAAACAAAAGATGTCAGAACAGGTTGGATCACAAACTTCATCAAAACTACATAGTTAACTCTCAGAAGACCATTAAGAAGAAGTCTAAATTGAATGATTATATGACTTATTAATCAAATTGGTCTCTCATCAATTATTGGATGAGTACCGTAACTTTCCAAGTATAATTTATGATTAAAAAGAATTTTGCCTATTAAAAGAACATTAAACCAAGCAAATCATTATCCTATATGCTGCCTGCAATTCCTTTGTTTCTCCAACCACAGACAAGATTTGACATTATCTTTTCACAAAGATGGCCAATCAAGCAAGCCATTCATCTAAATAGAAACTTACCTTGCCTTCAGGGAACCTCTAGCATTCTCTAATCCTTATTCCTCAACAGCACCACACCTATAAAGATTGGAAAGAGAAGAGATTCAACAACCACCATGGCAATCAGATATTTTCATCCAAACGCTATCCTTCCAAGAGACCAGACAAGAAAGACCATGGTGAGAGCTTCCCTGATCTACAACAGCCAAATATCACCCCAAACATCAGTTTCTTTAAGCAATTTCTTCAGGATCAACCACAAGGTATGATCTCTCTTATAGCTGTAGTAATAACATTGTCATCTGAAAATTTCAAATACGCTGTCCTTTGGATCTTTTACTCTCAGGCTCTGAAGCCTGAAATCATGTCATAGATATCAGCTTGCTATTCTAGCTATTACTGTTGTCAGGTCTACGAAGATCAAGTGAGGGGTATAATATGCTACAGAGATGAAAGAGGAGAAATAATTTGTGAGGGATATGATGAAGGATCAAGACATAGTCACCATTTATCTTCAGAAAATGGAAAAAGAATTTGTGAGGGATACAATGAAAGACCAAGATATCATCTTCGCTCACCAGCACAGGTAGAAGAAACTGTTTGTGAGGCATATGATGACCAGGTGAAGGGTATAATCTGCTGCAGAGATAAAACAGGAGAGATGATCTGTGAGGGAATTGATGAAGGACCAAGATACAGTTAACGTCATCATCACAAAACACATATGAAGCTAGGTACAGAAGAAAGCACATCAGTTCTCGCATAAATTCCAATCACATGTCGCATTGAGAGGTAAGACTAAGGATATACAAGCTTTCATACAGATGTCAAGGTACTTGTTGGTACTATCTGCAAGTTATTCAGGTTTCTAAACATGGATTCTAATGTGTTCAGAATGAGTAAATGATAAAGTTGAATGTTGCCAGCATCAAATTCTGTTTGTGGGAGTTTATATCTAATAAATTTACATTTAACAATGGCAGGACCATGAAAGCTTAGCATCAAGGTTTTCTGGTTACCAAAATATAATCACCAAGAAGTAGGAAATATGCATTCAAAATTCAATGGTTTACATGACTCAAGAAGTGATTCAATTTCCTATTTGAATGAATCCAAAAACAATCCCAAAAACTGCCTGAGATATAATGTTAGCCAAGGCTCAACAATGCTTACCAAAATCTACCTGAGAGACGGTGAAAAACGAGAAACTTCCTCATTTTCATAATAACCATCAACCATTGCAAGTGCTGCATAACGACTTTCTCAAAAATAATTTTCACTCATTTCATCCTCAACTAGAACTTCCTCTAGTGTTTAACGAATATAAATATTAGTATATCTTTACTAGTAAATCCACATGTCCGTCAACTACCCTCATCTTAGTAAAATTAACTTTTTGAATATGTATCCTAATTGGCCTTACATTCTGAAAAATAAAAGTATATCAGGCCTTTCATCTACCAGATGTGTTCTTTTCAAATTTAAGAGGCCCATGACAATCATACATCATTGCATCTGACTTCTTCCATTTTAACTATCTCGGTTTAACTCTGTGAATGATATCAATCTCTGTTTCCTATTGAATCATACATCTAAGATACGGAAACTTTTTTACCATTAAAACTACTTAACCATTTATATTAACTATACCTTCAAAACCTCTGTTTGCGTTTATAGGATAGGACTTATTAAATTAAGACCTTGGTTTCTAAATTTTTCTCCATAGCTTAAGATCATTCCAATTCGATATTTGAACAATCAAGATGATGTCAACAACCAATAGTCATCTTCGTTATAACTTAATCACCACAACAAGCAACTGTGACTCACAACTATGTGAGATTGGCAACATGAATCCTGTTTTCCTCGAAAACTTACAGTGGTAAAAGCTCATTAGGCATTTCACCTATTGTATCTTCAAGTCACCAACATATACAATTAGACGACTTCACCAAATCCCAAGAAGGCGAAATTCCGCAGAAAACGGCCATAAAAAGCACAGTTCGATCGGTCGAGTCCAGTAGATGAGAGCGTCGGCTGGGAGGAATGGTGTCTGCCTGAGAACTTGCTGAGGAAAAAGAGGAATGAGGATTCGATTTAGGGTTCTTACCACCGACGGGGCCAACGGAGCGAAGAGACCGCACGGGAGCGAACTGAAGAGGAGGAGAACGTGGGAAGGTTCGTTGGCTAAGAGATTAAACTGAACCCAAACATATTTATAGTCCAAACGAGGCCGAGCCCAAATTTTACCCAATTCGATTAGGCTCGGCATTGTTGATGGCCAAATCGTAATACTCTACATGTATGCCCTGCCATGTAGTACAAATTAATTGGCACTTATTCCTATAAAGGATATATTGTTATGATGATTACATTTTCAAGAGTATTTTAGATATTTTGTATTATTTTGTTTAAATATAAACTATTAACTAATGAATATAATTAATAGTGATTCGAGGAGGGTGGAGATAGGACAGATTGTTAAATAATAATAATAATAATAATAAATGTTATTTCTTCTCCTTTAGTTTTGAATGCATGTTCTATTTGGCATTGGATTATCCCACATAATTGAATTTTTAAATTTGTGTTTGTTATTGTATATTTTGATAATTCGATTGGATATTAATTCAAACTCGATCTAAGATCCTATCTATTGCTTTATCTTATATAGATGTCAGCAAGTGCTAAACTCACTTGATTATAGATACGATAAATCTTATAAAATTACATCGAAAGATATACTCAACTAATGTCGAGTCTAATTTTGTGCCTAGTAAATTTGAGTTTAAGAGTTTTAGAGAATTAGAAAACAAATATGATGCATCTTTTATAGCGGGGTTTCAAAATAGTTATGTTTGATAATATACCTTAATACCAAGATGATTACATACCTTTTTCAGTACCAAATTTAATCATGTTATACTAAATTTGAATATTGTAGATCTTTTATAAATGAGATTGTATCGAGATGATAACACTGTTAGTCATATGATGCTAAAGTGTTAATCACTAGTATCCAAGAGTTAGTCTGAGTTATTGGTCACATAACTATAGTGTTGATTGCATGGTTTATCCATGCAACAGTGAGGTGTCAACCATGTCCTTCCCATGTCATGTTCCATTGGAAAAATCTAACTAAAAGGATATAAAATATAAAAATATTAATCATATCAATTTAGGGAATTATTTTAATCTGTATATCACTAAAAAAAAAAAGGTGCAGCAACACAAGAGTTTTAAAAAAAAAGGACCTAATTTATAATTCTATAGTTACAGTCCTAATTTAGGATTAACATGGTTTTTAGTGGTATAAATTAATTAGATGTGGTGCCTCTAAGGAAAGATCAGCTCACACTTGACACCTTATGCCACTCTTCTCAAGGAAATGCTATGGAAGATGTACATGAGCTGTGAAGATCCAAAGAGATGCGAATCAAACTCCAACAGTTTGGCAAGTCGAATCCAATGAAATGGCATTGTGTTGACATGTTCTACACTCTGTGATATTAATAACTATTTTCCTAGTAGAGATTGAGTTTATAATTGCAGATGTGGGCATCAATCATTTGGCTAGCAAGAAGAAGACAACTATTAATCCATGAAGGTTCAAATCAAAAAGGTCCACGGAGGGAGAACAGTCAACTTCAAGTTCCCCAGAGGTCAACCACCAAGCTCAATATCCTCGTAATCCACCAAATCTTGACCTACTTTAATGGGCAACCTTCCTCTTCTCCGCTAAGAATCCAAGTAGTTCAACCGCACGAAGCTTTTTTCCATGTTCACGTTTCCCTACGTCAAGAAAGGGCTCACATGCTCGAGCCTACTTGCATCCTGCACCCTGATTCAACTTCGTCCCAGATATATGCAGCTAAGGCCCAGGCTTGATAATGTATCAGATTCAGTAAGATCATCTTCTTCTTCTTCTTCTTCTTCTTTGCGGTGTTCGTCCATCATGGTGGCCGGGAGACACGCAGTTCCACGGTCGAACAAGGGAGGAAGAAGGTCTCTCATGAAGGAGCTGCGGGCGAGGGGCCTACATCGCAAGCCGCTGCTGCGCCACCATGCTCCTCTGCTGGCGTATCCATGGAGCTGACTGAACAAAATGCTGAGTTCATGGCTTTGTTTCAGCACATCGATCCTTTTTCTTTTTCTTCTCCCGATCGATCGCGCCACCATATGGAAGGATGTCCATGTGCTGATATCATGGCCTTGCCATCGCAATGCTTCTTCCTCGTCCATTCATTCTTCTGGAGTTGTCGTAGCAAAGAAATGATCACATCGCAGCCGCAGCAACGAGAGGATCAATGCATCAACGTAGCAGCACCTCCTTTTATCTTTGTGTGTTTGACACGGATGGAAAGTTTCCATTGTTTATTCTGATATGCATGACTCCTATTAAATTCATTGTTCCAAGTGGAGCGCACACTCTCAGATTACAAGATTTAAATGCGCAATACTCGCATGCATGCATGTCAAAAATTGCTGGTAAATACCGTCACCTTCCCTCCTCTGAACTTTGAGAAAGAACATGCATTCATTGGTCACGAGAAACAACAAAAAAGTTCGAAAAAATCACGGTGGCTAACGACGCCTGTAGAAGACGATTGATCAGAAGACGAAAAACACACAACTATCAATCCTCATTAGTTTGCTAATTTACACCATCCTCCAATTACTCCTTGCTGCTGCTGCTGCTGCTACTATTGCCGGATTCTGAAACACGATATGACCTCAAGTGTCTAAAAAAGAAATAAACCTTCGTTGACCCCTCCCTCTCTTGAAGTCCAATCTTTGTTATATACAGAAGATGTGAGATCCGCTCAGATGATACTCCTCTTCTCCTGTCGTTTGCCATCACCAGCTTTGTCTCAGAGAACAAGCCACCGCCTGTGCCCAATGCCGCAATCTTGTCTTCACGTGCTGCGGACTGTCTCCTGTTACAGAAAGATCATGACATCCCAGCCAACGCCAAGAACCATGAGTTGTTATTAGAATCATCAATGCATGTTTCAGCTCAAGAATCTCGACCATTTCGTAATGCGTCGACAGGTGAACGCTAATTGTTAAGCGTGCAATGGTAAAGAGGAGAGGAGGATTACAGCACCTGGATTGCAGATCTTCCAACAATCTGAAGCTCCTGACTGCGACTGTTCGTTGGGACTGCGCGGGCTCGGGAGGCCGTCCAGAGCGGATGACGAAGAGGTGGCGGTCGGGGTGGAGGCCGGGCTCGGCGATGATTGAAGCTTTGGGTCGGAGAGCTGGCGGTTGACGGCGAAGTATAGGTTGAGGGCGGGGAGAGTGTCGCAGAGGCCTTGTCCACCTTCCTCTTCGTTGAAGCCAAACCCAAGGTCGATGGAACCCCTGAGCTCGTCGAGGTCCTCGTCGGTCAAGCTCCTCGTCCTTCCATCCAACCGCCTCTCGCTCCCCTCGGTCGCCTCCTCATCTCCTCCTCCTTCTTCGCGGCCGCCTCCCTCCATCAGACGCCTCGTCTGCAGTATCTGCCTCCTCCTCTTCTCCCACTTGGCCTCCATTCTCGTCTCCCTCATCGACAACTGCTTCGAAAGCAGCCTCCTTTTGTTGATGCCGAGGGCAAGGCCAGTACTGATGCCGTTTGCGGGGTTCCATGCCGGCGGAGGCGCTTGCTCTTCGATCTCCACCACCGCCTCTTCCTCCGCCTCACTCTCCGAAGACGACGACGACGACGACACTTGCAGCAGCTGATGCACCACCGTGTTATTCTTCATCCGTTCTGCCATCTCCGCACTTGTTCGATCCTCCTCCTGCCTCAGGCCTCACCGTAAAACACATCTGACGCCGCCGCTGGACGACGGCCGCAGCAAGATGAGGCAGAAGAGGAGAGAAGGATCGGGAACTCCTCCCTTCTTTCGTGAGGAGTGGCTGTTACCTGATGAATATATAAGGCTTTGTTGGAGCGCCATCTCCGACCACTAATCATCCGAGATGCAATGGACGCCGCTCCTATTAATTCACATTACCTATTTTTTTCCTGGGGTCTCTACTTGTGCTGTACGTGGAAGGAACGAAAAGGAGAAGATTTTGGAGTCTATACATAGAACGTGACCTTCCATTTCTACAGATCACGATCTGGAAGCAGATTCGCCTATCTCCTCCATTCTACAGATGAAATGTTCTTTGTATCATAGACTTGGTCACCATACATTTAATCTGAATGCAAGTGATATTCGTAATCCATTGACTTGATGAACGCAGCGTTCTTCTGCAACCTCAAAGCTTCGAGTTACACTCTCCTGCAAAACTCTGCTTTGCTGGATCAAATGAGTCGACATGTAGAGGACTTGTTGATCGAGTAGTCAACTTCGATATGTCATACGAAAGATTATTCCATGACTGATAGTCGATGGTTGATGGTTATAGTTCCATCTGATGCCAAATTATGTCTTCTGTATAAGCTAAGTTTGATATCGTGTGCAATCATTCATATAGAAAAAACAGGACGATAGCAGCTCTCATGTATTCTCTGTTCGTGAGCCCAAAGAATACTTGACAAAATATGAGAATATACACATATGTAATTCATGAGCTTCCACATTCAAGAACTCTGTTAATTAGACTGATGCATTTATTCCTGGACACCATAAATTTCCTGATTGTGTAGGAGTTTAGCTGTACCATTTCCTCTGCAAATTCAGTATCTTCTGTACCATTTCACTGCAAATTCAGCAGCGAAATTCCAGCTTTATTTTCTAGCAACATCGCCACAACAATGGACACTTTTGACACCCAAACAAATCAAAGTTTAGTCAAGAAGAATGCTCTAAGCCATTTTCCATGCTATATCTTAGGCTGCCCATAGCAAGAAAAAACCAAAGTTTTTTCTGTCTTCCTTCCCTATTGATCTCTGGTAGACAGAAGATATGTAGACAATCCTAGCATTGATTATTGTGATCTTACCTTAAGGTACTCTCAAGAAACAACAGTCTTTTTAGGCCTTCACTGTGATAGTTGTATTTTCTTTAAGGGCCTAGTTGAAAATAGAAGTTTTGAGAAGAAATAAATTGCAGAAGAACAACTTCTTTTCTACACAAAGAAGAAGAAAGGAAAGATGTGGGGATGAGCAAAGTACCAAAGTAAAAAACTTTTGCATTGCAGATGTGGGGATGAGCTAATCTCCCAGGTTTTCTTTAGGATCGAAGTGAGCACTTGGTGCATAGGATTTTGTTTTGTCTTATGGTTTAGATCACATGTTTGATAGGTCATGGAAATCATATTTTGCCAGCTCAGTGACATGGCTGCTATGTCAAACTGGATTGTGCAAAGCATTCTTCGCCTGTGTGTCGTTCGATATCCTTGAGTTGTCCTTATCTATCTGTATCTGCTTTCAGTTGAAGGAACCTATGCAAATTTATGCTGTCCAATCCTGTGAACATGCCATTGATAACAATGATATATCCTTTTGTCCAAAAACCTCTTTTGCCACCCCCATTACTGGATCTCATCATGCTTAATCCAGACTGCTAGTCGTAGGGATTCAAAGTGTTCCTAAAAGCTAAGAAAAGCAACACAAGTACTTTTGTTTCCCCTTTATAATCACTAATCTCACCTTTAAATGTGCCCTTGAGGCCTCTGTTCTCTCCCCCCTTCCCTCTCCTCCTCTACATCCGCTTTACTTAGCTTCAGAAGCTTTGGCTGTCTTCCTTTCTCCGTTGCAGAGCAGAGAAATCTAGCTCATTCTTACATTGATGCTGTATCTCTATCACCATAACATAGTAGATGAAATGAACATCTCGATGAGGTACCATCACCCAAATCTGGTGTTGGGTCGTCTCTTCTCAGAGGCCCTTGCTCTTTCGCTGCTGCTTCCCGGCACAACTCCACCCTATGCGTCTTCTCCGTGGCTGCTGCCACTGAGAGGGCTTCGTAGACCCTCTCGAGGGACGTATGCATGAGATGAGATGCTGTATACGTAAGTTTTACTGAGATAATCCGTTTGTTCCGTTCCATTCCATTCATCTCCTATTTTGATATTATAAATTTATATCTTGTTTTTCAGTTCATTAAATATTCAAAATCTCATCTAACAAATTTAATTATTATATTAAAAAAATTCAAGATGAATTGAACCTTAATCAGATTCGATACATTAATCTCGATAAGATGTGTTAATGAGAATCATCCTCGCAACATAATATCTACTTGTCGCTTTCACTATATCAAGCGATCGAACTATATAGGTTTGATATAAGATATTTTTATTAAAAATATTTTTATATTAAATAATTATAATAAAAAAACCTCATGGGAGACCTCTCGCTCACGTCAGTAATCATTAAATCATTTCGAGAATGGTTTACCAACTTAGTAAAATAATATATCGAATGGTATCTTTTTCCTTTTCAGGTTAATAAATACCTATACATATGATATGAAGGTAATAAATAAGGTAATGTTACATACATGCTTCAAATTGTTGCATAACCTGCAGCGAAAACGTGAACGCCACAGAAATACTAATTACGTACTATCCAAATGCGCATCCGCTGGAAGCATTGGGTGATTTATACGGTCGCAGACCGCAGACCATAGGTGGGGTCCGGGGTTGCTCTGAGACTCGCATATAATCCTCCTTGCCTATCGCGTACTCGTTTTTTATACCCGTATTGTAATTGGAGTCTGCCAGGTCCAGAAATGGGACCCAGGTGGGATCCGTCGACACGTCGAATCACAAGGCAGGTGGCTCGGCGAGCGAAAATAAAGGGTGGGCAAGGTGACGTTTGCCCCTCATCGATTCGATCCACTCGGGGCTCGACGACTGTAGAAATTGCCTTCGTCCTCGATCGGGCTTTTAATCGGCGCTGCGCCACTACCAATTAAAAGGAAGAAAAAGAAATCCAAATCAGGGGACAATAAAGAATTAATTGGAGATTTCGTTTCGGAAGATCGAATCGCGGAGATCGGTCGAGAGGGAGCGTTAATTCATTGAAAGCCAAGCAAGGAATTGGTATCCGAAGAAAGGGCTTCGATTCGGCCGCCGCTGGATGCCTCCCCCCTTCCTTCCTGTCGTCGGATCTTCGGTTGGTAATTAGGGTTTTTTGGTCCAGGAACCCTCGGGGTTCCGCGTTTTCCCCTTCCGTCGCCACCGTAATTGGTCGGGCAGCAGATGCGACGGCGACGAGCGAACGTCGACCGGTGATCGCCGCCGCCGTGGGATCGCGTTCCCCTTCTGCATCGGTTAGTTGGGCTTGTTGCTTCTTTTAGGTTTGTCGATTGAGCGTGGTTTCGATCGATGCCGGACTGCTAGGGTTTCGTATGGGGCTGGTGACGCGATTTGTGTTGGTTTACCTCTCTTTAGCATCTTATTTCGATAGGGAAAAGAGGGGATTCTGATACGCCCGAACTGTTTTGTGATGTATCCCTGGCCGGAGTTCATGATTCTTATGCTTACTGCATGGGTTGGGCCTTCTCATAATGTCATGGCGGCTTAATTCTATCCAATTTAGGGCTCATTGATTTTTCGTTGGTATTTGTTCCAAGCGTCTAGGTTCATTTGCTGGTGTTGTTGATAGTTGTAGTGAAGTCGGAAGAAAATACGATCATGATCTTCATCTAAGCCACAGGTGTTTGATTGTGGTCAGCTTCCCGAGGAGTAAAGACACTATGAAAATAGGAACACCTTGCATATTTATAATTTATTCAACTTAATTTTTTGCTTTCTTTTCTGGGCACACGTTTCTGTTGCTAAATGACTTACTTTACGACATGTTTTCATTTCTTTTGGTTGGATGTTCCATGCTGAATTTGGTCATTGTGCAGATCACTTATCAGGAGCCGGATGGCGTGATCAAAAACGTCAGGAGTGACCTTTCTTATTCCCAGTTATTGGGAACATCGTGTCTTCAGTTGCAATCCTGTGTCCTTTCATACTGTATGACGGTTGTATAGTGATTGGTTTTCGAGTCTTGACAATTGGGCTCGTAACTGATAAAATCTTGGCAGAAGATATCTGTGTGATTGTACCAAAAGGAAGGAAGATGAATGCACATGCTCATTTGGCTGGGCAGATCACCAATCAGATGTCCAACCAAGTGTCTGGTCCACCTCAGCAGATTGGAAATTATATGGCACCCCAGATGCAGAGTCTCGGACCCCGACCTGTAGATTCTGAACTTCAGGATGCTCGCATTACCATGCAACACAAGATGTAAGCAGTCATTACTTGGCATTCTTTCAATCATCTCACTTTCTCTGAACCTTTTGTGGAGCATGTGTTCTCAATCTTTGTCATCCAGTCGCCTTGGTGGCTCAAGGTGGTACATACAGCCTATACTAGGCGGTCTCTTGGTGATGGATTTAGAATAAAGCACTCGTTTCTATTCAGCAGCTCGTTATAGTATGAGGTTATATATCTTAACCGACATCTTCACTTGGATGATATCACACAGGCCAGCTTTATCTTAGCTGGTGGGCTACCTTCACCTTAGTTCAAGGGTTGGGTCTTCAATCCCTTGTAGGTGCTATATTCCTTGCTACATGCAAACTGTAACGTCGTCCCTTGTGGGTTGAAGAGGGAAACAAGCCTTGACATTACAATTAGGTTCCTTTCTTGGAACCTCGGTGACTAGGGTTTGTGTTTGGATCATGGAAACTTCTTTTTTTTTTTCAAGAGTCCTCTCTGGATCCCGCATTGATGAGAGCCTTGCACAATGGGTTACCCTTGTGGCGCTTTGATTACTCTCCATGGTTTTGTGGGCTTTTGTTAGTCCTTCTACCTAAAGCTTTGAACTATGTGTCCGTAACAAAAAAAAAGAAGACATTTTCACATATTCAACTGAGTAGTTCTGTAGCATATCTTAAGGCATGCATGATATAAGTCATTATAATTGCCTTCAAATTTAAAGTATAATCAGTAGACCTAGCATGTATCTTCCTGCCAAGCAGAACGTGTTGCCTTGCTTCTTGATTGTCCATCATGTGTTTGGCCCAGCCCAGTTCACTACTTCCATGATATTACTTATTTGACAAGTGTTTTTTTTGTTTGTTTGAGATACCATGATGTAAGCTAATAAATTTGTCTTAAAAATTTAAATTAAACTTATAAACATAACATAGCATATCAGCTAGCATGTATCTTCCTTCTAAGTTCATCGTGTTGCTTGGTTTCTTGGTTTCCCATAGAGGTTGGTCCAGATCAGTGAAAGACTAATTGTGGTGTCATTTATTAGACTATTTTTTTCTGAAAATAATTTTCGTAATGTACCCTTTACTCTGTAATATAGAACTTAAGTGTCTGATGTTGATTTATTATTACCAGAAGAATTTGCAAAATTTTTTTAATTTATATGCCGCATGCCTGTTACAGGCATACATACAGAGTAAGGGATATTTCTATTGTCTATATGCTTACATATGTGGATTTATATGGTAGATCTTCTATGAGGTATGCAATATCTGTCTATAGATCAAAGCCAACATGGCAAAATGAAAAACTGCTACAACAATGCTATTGAAATGAACATCCGGTTGTTATAATGTATCTCCATTTTTGGCCTACTTTGATCCAGCACGTTATCTTGCCATTATATTGTCATCCAATCATATGAACCTGCTGGATGATTTGTGAGCAATATTTTGGGCATCTCAACCATAGAAATAGAATGAAATAGGAAAGGGAAAGTGTTACCTGTTAAACAAGTACAAAATGGTATTGTTTGGTATCTTACTTGTGTAATGAACATTAAACTGCAAGTTCGTTAGTTGTCAGAACCTTACATTTGTCATAATCTTAAAGCAGTAGCATATGGCTATGACATGAGCGAGTGTTGCCATCGTACTAGGTTGTCAGTTACAAAAATAACCTCTCTGCTTGTAGCAATTAGATTGTGTGCTGCATTCACTGGACCATTGCGTTGATAGAAGTCTCATCCACTGGGCCACCCTTTTTACATGGGCTATAACACTTTATAAGATCAATGTGGCTTCTTGTATAACACAACCTTGCATTGTCCATGTCAACTTTATAAATTACATTACATCCAAATGATACGAAATCCTTTCTTTATAAGTGGGCATCTGTTTTCTTGTCATATTCAATTGTGTCAACAGGAGTCATTGCTACATCTGACATAACACCAGTACTGGGTTCTCTTAAGAGTAAATACTCTCCGATTATATTGCCAGAAGCTAATCTTGATCTTTTCATCGAGCATTGTTTTTGAGTTTGTCTTTATTTCTTGTGGTACAATGTAATAATTGGCGATATTCCTCAAGGCTTAATTGTGGATGTTGTGCTCAATATCCTAGTAATTTTGCTACACTCACAAGTTGCAGAATATGGATGCAATTAATATGCTTCTACCCACAACTTCTATGTGTCCATTGCATGTGATAAATTAGTGTCTTTGCCACTTCTGCATGTAAATCCATTTTTTATGCCTTGTTAGTTAGTTCTAACTTTAGGCTTGCTACTCAATAATAAATGGAAAATATTAACTCTGAATTGGCATTCTAAACTTGCTTTACAAATTTGAGAAATTCACCACTTGGATAAAATGGAAATTATTCTTGTGGCTTGGTATATTTTATCTTAGTACACTTTTTCCCCAAAATATGTAATTTATTTGTGCATCATGCCATGTTGGGAGAGCTTGCAATCAACATGCAGTTGGCTCTTAAGTTTTGTTGGTCCTTAGTGTAGTGCTGATTTGAGGCAAAGTGACTGCATAGTAGATTATCATGAAACTTAGAAAACTAGTTCACTGTAAGATAATCTAGCATCATCGTAATTTGTATAGGCTATAAAGGACTTTATAAAATTTTCCTATAATTGAAAAGAGTCTGAATTACCATGAATATGACTGATTTTGACATTGAAAGCTTCATTTACTTTCTAGGATGAAACAATACAACATAAGTATCCAGTGTATTAGTATTGAAATTATGTAGCATTCTCCAAGTGTTCACATTTGTGCTTCTTGATTTGTTATGACAGTTATAAATGTTTGGATGTTGCAGCTACAATATTCTTCAAAGACGAAAACAAATGTTCCCTGATGAGTGGGTACGGAGGCTACCAGAGCTTGTTAAGCGTTTAGAGGAGCGTATATTCAAGGATGCTACAAGGGTAACTATCTCATTTACCGATGTTTTTTTGCACTTCTGTGGCAACTCTTTTATTGTTCAAATGCTTCATTAATCTGTTTGCTATTTTAGTCTGGAAAATTCTAGTTTAAGTGCTAGTGAGAAAGTTTCAATTCTAGATTGTTCTTTAGTTTAAAAGTCTCCTTCTTGAGGCAGCTTCACATAATAGGTTATTTTATTCCTGCACTAAAGTCTTCACTGGTTATTTAATGCACGAATGTGTTTATGATCAGGAAGAATATTTAAATTTAGCCTCGGAACCAGTTGAGCTTCGTTTATTCTCTATAATAAAGAATGTCCTCAACCACAATCGACCTTTATCACATCATATTACATCTTCTTCCACCGTAAGTACAATGATCCCGACTCCTGGTGTACCAAACAATGGCAGCGCTCATGCTATGATTCCGGTTCAGCCAGAGAATCCTACAATTGCCACCAGCAACACAGCTATTGCATCTCAAACTGCAGCAAACACAGGAAACTTACTTATAAATGCTAATGGCCCAACTGATGCGGGAAATAGTGCCTCCTTTAATGCTTCAGATGGTAAGTTCTGGGTATAGTTATTCTTGTTAATAACGTTTGCATATCTTCTGTTGCTTTTGACTGATTTGTACTTCTTGTACTTATGTTGTAGGAACAGTATCTAGTGGCTACCAGCAGCAATCTGCAACTTTTACTCTTGGTTCAGGTGGAAGTAATATAATGTCCTCAATGGCTTCAACCAACATATCAAGACAATTTGGTCAGATGATACCAACCCCTGGACTTAATAGTCAGCAGGCAATATCTGCAAACTCTGACTGTTCTAGTGGAGCTGGATTTTCTAGCAATGAGCCTTCTGTGGCTCCACAGTCAGTCCATCAAAAGAAATATGTTTCCAGTCAAAACAGTCATATATCACATAATCTTGGTGCTCAAATTGGTGGTGGAATGAGATCCAATGTCTTGCACAAGGGTTCCTCTTATGGATTCTCAAATGGGCTTGCAAATGGTGCATTGGGATTAATTGGGGACAACATGCAACTAAGTGGGCCTACAGCATCAGATGGTTTCCTAAGTCCTGCTCCTTATGCTAGTTCTTCAAAGCCTCTGCTGCAGAACTTTGATCAGCAACATCATCAATCGAGGATACCAAGTAATTTCTCCCTTAATCATTAGCAACTCAATTTATACATGTTTACTTCTCTAGCTAGCTGCTGATGTAGTTAGTTTCCATCAGATGCCTTTTAAATAAAATATCTTTGTTTGTAGCTATATGTTAATTAACCTTTCTACTATTAATCTGTGAATTTGATAGTTATAACAAACTTAGAGGTGTAGCTTTTTTTTCTCTACAGCATCATTATCACAGCAAATATTACCTAACGTTGATGGTAATACAGCAAAGGCAAATGATGTAAAACACTCTGAGACCTTTCATGGACCTGATTTATCTGGTTTATCTGCTATGAGTAACATGAGTTCTGTAAATTTGCATCCCAAGGCAAGAACAAACTCAGGGTTTCTAAACCATCATGCAAGTTTACAATCAATGAGACTTCCGCTGAATGTGAGACCCCAAATGACTGATCAATCAGAGAATATAAGTTACCACTCATCACAGTCAGCCAGGGAACATCTACTGCAATCACAACAGCATGTTCAGCAATCTTCGCAACAGCCTAATCAAGCTTATGCACCATTTCCTCAGAACCAGCATCAGCTACTGCAGAGACATCAGCAAAGTATGCAGCATCAACAACTTATAGTAAATACTGATTCTTTGAGGAAGTCCTTGGTAACTTCTCATTTTGGTGAGCAGCTAATGCCTGGTTATGCGGATGTAACCTGTTCTGACACTTTGATTCAGTCAGCAGCTCAACAGGTCCGACCTCCAGAAGTACAGGCTCAATACCACCAGAATTCTTCTTCCGGAGATCATTCTAAAAGTGCTCAATTGCTTGGTCATTTGCCCAGCTCTCAAGATTTTCATGTCCCAGTTTCAGAGGGTTTACAGCAGTTGCATCCACACCTGCAATCTGATGGATTTTCAAACAAGTTTGGTCGATTATCTAGCGGATCGCAAGCAGAAGAACTCCTTCAGTTTGAGTGGCATCCACAGCCACTACAAGCACAGATGCTAGACAAACCACCAGGCCAACAACCACAGGAGGAGTTTCATCAAAGAATAGCAGGACAAAATGAAGCTCAGCTGTTGCACCTCTCTGCTAGAGAATTGGATGCTGAACATGGAGACTCTATAAAACAACAAAACTATTTGAAGCAAATAAGGTGGTTACTATTTCTGCATCATGCTCGCAGGTGTCCGGCACCAAAAGGACTATGTACAGAAACTAATTGCATAAAAGTTCAGGAGTTGATTTGCCATATGGATATCTGTAAGAGTGAGTTGTGTAAGTTTCCACGCTGTTCCCAGTCTAGGAAACTTGTCAAGCATATCCGTACTTGCCAAGCAGCCGATTGTCCTGTCTGCACTCCAGTACATGATCATATAGCAGCAAACTATAAGGCCCATGCTCGTGCTTTATCTAATACTAGTGTGGTATTTGAAATTAAAGCTAATTCTGATGGAATGAAAAAAGACACAGTGCCTACTGAAAATTCCGAGGACTGGCAGTCTGCATCAAAGCGCATGAAGGTTCAACATGCATCTCCTTTTTTCCCTAAAAGTGAAACTTCACTAGTCTGTGCTCCTTCTGGGAACCAACCTTATGATTTCCAAGAGGTGCAGTCCTTGGAGTGCAAACAAACCGGTCTGAAAATGTCTGCTAATTCTGGGGTCATTGTAAAGATGGATGGAACTTCTGGCTCTGGACAAGAAAAGATACCAGTCTTTGGCAGTGACATTGATGGGAATATGAGTTTGCCAAGCTGTGAAAAAGATCCTGATGTTTCTAACACTGTTGACTCTCATGTCAAACAAGAAAATATGGTGGTTGATGAAGTTCTGGATCAGGCTACTGCTGGAATCAAGCAGGATCCAGATAACCCTCCAACAGATCAAATAACTGCAAGTAAATCAGGGAAACCAAAAATAAAAGGTGTTTCATTGACTGAACTGTTCACCCCAGAACAAATTAAGGAGCATATAATTGGTTTGAGGCGATGGGTTGGTCAGGTTAGGTTTCTTGCATTACTTGTCCAAAATTTAACTGATAATTTTCTTAAGCTCAAATATTCACGAGGCATATTATTTCATGCCCCCTTTGATTGTTCTTCAATGGCCATCTGTTGTATAACAACAAATTTGTTTATTTTTTAGTTTTTTGATTGATGATTGTTTTAGATAACTATAATAGTCTTCACCAAATTGTTTCTATCCTTTTTTCGATTAAGAAGATTATGTCTTATTGATGCATAAGCCTTATATTGTTGGCTATTCAATACTTTACAGAGCTGCTGAAATGTTTGTTTTGCTACTGTAATGCCTTTGACTTCTAACCTTTTGTTTTTCATGTTTCCTGAGCTAACAGATCTTCAATGTATGTGATATTGTTTACCTCAAACAATCATTTTAATTGTGACATCAAAAGCTGAAGATGTTGAGCTTACATCTCAGTGTGTATTTGTTTTACATGGGAGTAATTGGATGTTTGATATGATTCATATGTTTGCTAGTCAACTATGACATGTGCTTACTTATTGGACTGTAAATGCATCTGTACAAACTTTGTGAATCTTTTATAACAACTTCTGCAAACATCATCAGACTATTGATTGCCAAGGTTTCTTTAAGATTTCACTTGACGTATATTATAGATGTTGGATTTGTTTTTAAAAGGTTAACACTCAGTGCTGGAACCGTTGAAAAATAAGATATAAACAAATACTTTTAACGTTTGGGGTACTTATATTTGTTCCACCATTCTATTTTCTGGGCAAAATTTACAAGCATCTGTTGCACTAGCTTATTCCAACGGACCAGCATGCACATAAATGGATGCTGTTTTTGAAGCAATCATTGCTATTTTCTGGAATAAAAGTGTGCTGATACCCTTTTGCCACAGTATAATTCCAACCAACACTGGCCGATAGGCGGGGGCCTGCCTTTGGCACCACCAGTACGATTCCAGTGTCATGGGTTCCAACTTGTTTTCTTGGCTAAGTTGTGCCAGTCAGCAAAACCATTCTTGGAGTGACGTGCTATAAAAATGCTATACCAAACATTCTAACTAAAGAATTATAAATAATATCCATATAGGCTTAAGATATTTGTGCCAACCTACAAGACATGGGACTTTTTTTTCTCTCTCTTTAGTTGTCTCTTTGAAAATGTGAGTTGATGAACTTAGCCAGTGTAGACAAGTCAATAGACTGTTCTACTAGCAGAACCAATCAATTTTTCAAGTCTGTAAATGAAATCAAGAGACACTCTGGCTACTGCATGCTTGTGCATAAATTATACACTCACTTTGTAGTGTTTTTGTTCGACCAGGTTGTATTATATTCATGATAAATTTATCATGTGACTTGTATAGCTTGGAGTTCGTAGTAGCACTAATTATCTATGTTTTCTCACTGACAACAAATACTGATCCAAGATTCTTGATATAGTTGGACAGTAGTATTTTTTATATGTTATATTTTATGATGTATTTTTATACTTGTTGCAAAATTTTCTCACCTTGTACTACATAGTTCCTTGATTTTTAACAATCTGTTTAATCGAGGAGTTTCTTTTCTCATTAATATATTCGAATTTATGCAAATTAAGAAAGTAAAAAAAAGGAGAAAACATAATGTAGAGTTGCAGTTACTGTTCAATCAAAATAAAGTTTTTCAAAAATCGCCAGGAAACTTGTATTGGAAAACTATGGTGGAGTTTGTTCTGTGTTATGGCTTATCCATTCTGTTGAGCATTTGAACTCGCCAATATTCAAAGTTATCATTCCACTGACTTGACAGCATTATACATATGCTACATGGCATCTGTGGTGGATGCTTCATTTCTTTGGGTAAGGCATATAAGGCTGAACTGGTCTCACTTAAATGATGATGGATTCATCGGAACGGAGTTGTAATTAGTATGTAAATAATGCACTTGAAACAAGGAATTTAACAATATCTATCTTCTACTTTTCATCATTTGTCAGATGCTGCTTGGTCCGACTTCCTTTCCCCACCCATCTTTCTTCTCTTTTCTTTATTTGTGGACAGTATTATGGATGTTATTGTTTACATGTATATGAAGGTATTTTGGTCAATGCATGTTGAAGTTGCAAATTGATTAACTTCCATCACAAACTCTTTGTGACCATGCTAGGAACTGCTAGTATTATTTTAATCAGACATGAGTAAATATTATCAGTTTCTTGTTTGGCAGAGTAAGGCTAAAGCTGAGAAGAATCAAGCAATGGAGCGCTCAATGACTGAGAACTCGTGTCAGCTTTGTGCAGTGGAAAAGCTCACTTTTGAACCCCCTCCAATATATTGTTCTCCTTGTGGTGCTCGAATAAAGCGAAATGCATTTTATTATACAATTGGAAGTGGTGAAACTCGTCACTACTTCTGTATCCCATGCTATAATGAGGCTCGTGGTGAGACTATAGAAGCTGAAGGATCTACATTCTTGAAGACAAAGCTTGAAAAGAAGAGAAATGATGAGGAAACTGAAGAATGGGTAAATCTCTGCTTTGTATTTTCATTTTTTTTTTCCTTTTTTTTCCTTTGAGATTTAGATTCTGATCTGTGTGAAAGCTCAAACATACTCTATGTTTCATTATAGTGGGTGCAATGTGATAAATGTGAAGCTTGGCAACATCAAATATGTGCTCTATTCAATGGTCGAAGAAATGATGGAGAAGCTGAATACACTTGCCCTAATTGCTATGTAGAGGAGATAGAAAGTGGTGAACGCAAGCCCTTATCTCAGAGTGCTGTTCTTGGTGCAAAAGATTTGCCAAGAACCATACTCAGTGATCACATAGAACAACGGCTTTTCAGACGGTTGAAGCAGGAGAAGCAAGAGAGAGCCAAGCATCTGGGGAAAAATTTTGATGATGTGAGTAGAACATTGGTTTTGCATTTCCTTCTTGCATAATATAGTTTGATCTAAACTTAGAAGGGACATGAAAGATATTCTGATAGCTAGAACTGAAAATTTCATTTCCTTGTATGTTAATGATGATTCATAAATGGTGTTGAAAAACCTCCATTTGTTTTTGGACAAATTCTATGAAATTGTCAACAGATGACTTTGAATGCCAGTTGAGCTACATCTGGCCATTGTCTCAGTTCCTTTTCTCTTTGCTTTTTGATGTATTGCATCTCTTCTTATTCAAATCTTTGTGTTATTTTTTATTATATCTCAGATGCAATTGGTTGATATAGGCATATATAGTTACCGTTCTTTTTTCCAGATAGACATAGCTGCTGATTACTTTGATTAAACCTTAAGATCTTCTGGACCAATCATTCTGCATTTCACATATCATCTTTTTTGTGCCCTGCAATAGGTTGTACTATTGTTTAGAACTTATAGTAAGACATCATGTTCTATTTTAGATTAGTCTGATGCCTGATAATATTAGCATGATCTTCCCTCTTTTACAAATTCCTACCATTTATTCATCAGACGTCTCACTATTCTTTATCAGTCTATTAAAATTTGACCCCAATTGGAATTCTAAAATTCCTGCTATAGATAATGTGAAAAAGATTTAAGAGTGACTTGGCCTCCTTTAACCCTTTACTAGTCGACTTGAGTAGACATAATTAGAGTAGAATTAGGGCGCTAAATAAGTTGATCTGCAATGTCCACTGTCTTGTGCAGTGGTTGTCAAGACTAGTATTCAACTCCAGGTCAGACAAGGATATCTTGTCTAGTCTTATTTAGAATTCAATGAGATATATAAATATACTGTTGAAAACTTACCATATCTAAACTAACATTAACCGAGTATTATTTAAATAAAAAGACAATACTAAGACATTAGAAACACTTAAGAAAAAAGAAAGAATGCTTCAAAAATAATTATAGGACCTAACTACTCTGTATGGAAATAAGACCTAATCTAGACCTATACTGCACATATCCAAGTCCTATGATTACTGTGCACAAGACTCCAATGCAACCTGCAAAAAAGTGATGCCTTGTCAATATCATGAATCATCCAACTTCCAATATAACTTCCTTGCCATGGACCATCACTCATCCAGTATTTATCTGGCATTGCAACCATTATCTATATTGTATGTAGCTTAATCAAGGCATTCTGACTGGTCTTACTTAGATCTTGTGTACCTAAATCTGAAAATGTTGAGATATTTCTGCCTGGCTGATTTTTGCTGAAATCGTCTGGTCCATGAACATTGGTCGGACCAGTCAATACCCGTCGTACCATACTGTTTCAGCCGAAATCACAGTCTTTGCTTTCTTGTTCACATGTCAATCTATTACAAGAAGAGTTACCGTCATTTTTTCTGAGTTGATTGTCTATTTTGTGCCACATATATGCGTTGGTTTTCTTTTTTTGAGTTCTATTTCATTTTTTATATAGACATAGAACTCAGTTTTATTATCCTGGTATAATGGAACATATTCAGGTGCCGAATTTGATTTACTTTTTAGCTGCTTCATGCAAACATATATCTATTTATTTATGTAGGGTCAGTTTGTGACAATGAGAATTATGCATATTTTAATTATTGTTTGTTGTCCTTTATGAATGTATTTATTTAGGTGTGATCTTATCAACCATTGTTTTTATGGAGTTTTGCCTAGGTGATTTATTATTATGCTAAGATCTTTGATTATAGTTAGTATTGCAGAACTGAGTTTTTAGCTTCTTTCCGAATATTTAATGCATCTTCTCATTTATGTGACAAAAAGTTGTTTTGTCCCTTTTATTTGTTCCAATACTTTTATTTATATTTTTTAATTAAAGATGGTAAATTTCTTTATACTTTAAGTTCATACTTCTTTTCCATACTTTAGGTGCCTGGGGCTGAAGGGCTTGTAATTAGAGTTGTATCATCTGTTGACAAAAAGTTGGAAGTAAAGCAGCGATTTCTAGAGATATTTCATGAGGAAAATTACCCTAAAGAGTTTCCTTATAAGTCCAAGGTACAAAAACTGCATTCTCAATAAACTGCTGAAATATGTGCTTCTTATTGTTTTATGCTGAAGGAATTTACTAAACTTCCAAAGAAATAGTTCATCTCCATATTGAAATCTGCAAGCTCTAAATTTGTGTTTTTTTCCAGGCCATATTATTGTTTCAAAAGATAGAAGGTGTAGAAGTATGCCTATTTGGGATGTATGTTCAGGAATTTGGTTCAGAATGCTCTTTTCCTAACCAGCGGCGCGTCTATCTTTCATATTTAGACTCTGTCAAGTACTTCAGGCCTGAGATCAAAACAGTGACTGGGGAAGCTTTACGTACTTTTGTTTATCATGAAATTCTGGTACTTTGACTTCAGTGGCCTTTTTTTTTTTTCATGTTATAAATATAATTGAAAAAAAGTTCCATCATATATTAATGATCACATGTTTGTTTTCTCTAAAAGCAATGATGACTGTGTACTTTAGTCTTTTTTTTATTTCAATTTATTTTTTAGCAATAACATGTTTCCATTTATATGTGGCTCCAGATCGGATATCTTGAATACTGCAAGATACGGGGGTTCACAAGCTGTTACATCTGGGCATGTCCTCCTTTAAAGGGTGAGGACTACATATTGTATTGCCATCCTGAGATTCAGAAAACTCCAAAATCTGACAAACTCAGGGAGTGGTAAGCTTAAAGGTGTTCAAATCATTTCTTTTCTTTCAGATTTCATTATTTGCTATGCACTGCATTATTTGTTTTTTTTTCTTTTATCAGGTACTTGACTATGCTTCGAAAAGCTTCTAAGGAGAATATTGTTGTCGACCTGACTAACCTGTATGATCATTTTTTTGTGACAATGGGGGAGTGCAAGGCTAAAATAACTGCAGCTCGTTTGCCATACTTCGATGGAGATTATTGGCCTGGTGCAGCTGAGGATCTGATCAACCAACTTCGCCAAGAAGAAGATGGTCGCAAACAAATGAAAAAGGGAAAAACCAAAAAGACTATTACGAAAAGGGCTCTGAAAGCTGCTGGTCATTCTGATCTTTCTGGAAATGCCTCTAAGGATGCTTTATTGATGCAAAAAGTAATTTTCTTTTACTTGGTTATTCTATTATTTGGTAACTGAATTTTCAAGTATCAAGTATCATCTTACAATAATCTTATAAAACCTTGGTTGTGGTTTTTTGTTGGTGGTCTCAAAACGATCATGAGTTTTATTTCTTGTATGCTTAATTATTCCAGAACTTTTACATTTGTACTGAACACCACTTTCCTGGCTATCTTAACATTTTGTTTTCTTACACAGCTTGGTGAAACCATATGCCCCATGAAAGAAGACTTCATAATGGTCCATTTGCAGCATGCTTGCACACATTGTTGCATGCTACTGGTACGTGGGACACGATGGGCTTGTAGTCAATGTAAAAACTTTCAACTTTGTGACAAGTAAGTATCAATCTACAAGGCAGCATTTTTTTATTCTGATGAACTAATATATTATGAAAATCAAAGAAAAAAGTGCAAAATTAAGTGCCCTTTGTAAAGAGGTGGCAAAAATCCAGGAAGTATAGGTGCTATAAGTGAGATTTATATATAGTCTATATGTCTAAGATGAATTGGATGTTGTTTCTCAATGCTAGAATTGCTGTTTTTTATCTTTGTTAATGTGCTTGTCCTCAATACATGGGTTATTTATTATTTCTAGAAGCGCAGGAGATAGTTTGTGAAGAATGTTATTTTCCTTTCTGTTCCTCCATGTCTTGTCTCTTCTCTCATTGTTTACTTCTTAAATTGCTAGAGAAAAGAAAACTATTAGTCAAATGGAAAATTTAACAAATCAATGTGCTTTTAAACAATTACTTGAGTTTGAAAGCTATACCACTACTTCATAAATGATCTGCTTCTATACTCATAATCATAAGCATCTACCCTTTTTTACTATTGAGTTGATTGCTCACATATCATGACTCATCATTCCTGCAAAAAGAGGTTCGGCCTTGCCTCATTTATCCTTGTTTAACTAATCACTTATGCAAGGCCAGAAGTTTGGAAAATACAGAACTGCAATCAAATAATTCTATGGAACAATGTTGTGCAGATTGTGCTCCTATGATATGGTAGAGGCTAGAAAGTCCTTGTTTATGAATTTTGGATGACATTGCTATTCCTTAAAATAATACTCTGTCATTGTCCTTCTAAAATTATTATACTTAATTTGGTCCTCTTTTTAAACTACCAGCCTTAAAAGTGCCTCTCTCGTTTCTTGTTTTTAATGCCATTCTATATGATCCTTCTAATAGAGTTGACAAGCCTTCAATTTTCAATCGAATGATTCCAGACTTCTAGTGACTCTAAAATTGACCAAATTTGTTACTTCTAAATAGGAGGCAACCACATGCTTGATGCTTGCACACTAATATGGTGTCTGGAAGTTCAATTCTGTTTTCCTTTTTAGTTCTTTTACCCCCTCCTAGTCATGCCTTTCAAAGTTAACCTACTTGAGTGAATGATTTTTCTCTTATCAGTATGGTCCATAGAGTGGTTTTGGACCGTAATGTGGGTATCTTACCGGTACAATATAACACAAAATATTACTAGATTGAAGTGATTCATACATTAATCATGAACTATTGTGTGGTTAAAAGTCTAGTTGAGAGTGGTAAAGAGTTGCTCTAAGTGACTTTCTTGTGTGCAACCATGTGTGGTTATATTAATTATTAAAGGAGCTGAATATATTGGAGTTCTCAATTTGATTGGTTTATATCTGATTGTAGGTGTCATGAAGCAGAACAAAGAGTTGATGAAAGAGAGAGACATCCTACTAACAGTAGGGAAAAGCATATGCTTTATCCAGTGAGTTCTTGTGTCAGAAGTCTTACTCTTAACTGTTTTCAATTTTAAAATTTTCTGTGTTCACGCGTGCATTTCTTATAAAGCAACATGTGTATGTTTGTGGATAAGTTGGATGGCTGTGTACATATGTTTTGCTTATTTTACGAGAACTTTGACCACTAACATATGTATGCCCTGTAGGTTGAAATTAATGATGTCACTCAGGATACAAAGGACAAAGATGATATCCTAGAAAGTGAGTTTTTTGACACTAGGCAGGCATTTTTGAGTCTTTGTCAAGGAAACCATTATCAATATGATACTCTAAGGCGTGCTAAGCATTCATCGATGATGATCTTATATCACCTCCATAATCCTACTGCGCCGGCTTTTGTAACCACATGCATTGTCTGCCACCATGATATCGAAGCTGGTCTGGGCTGGCGTTGTGAAAGTTGTCCGGATTTTGATGTATGCAATGCTTGTTATCAGAAAGGTGGTATTGATCATGCTCATAAGTTGACTAATCATCCATCAATGGCTGATCGTGATGCCCAGAATAAAGAAGCTCGGGCAAAACGAGTTTTACAGGTAAGTTTTATTGATTAAAATTTTCAAATGTATTTTAGATAACATCAAGTTCTTAGGAATATTATTTTTTTCATATTAGTTCTTAGTTACTGTTACACCGTTGTTTCCCTATTTTGAGATTGATCATAACCTTTTAGAGGCATTATATTATTGTGTTGCTTTAGTAAGAACTTCTACAATTTGTTTTAGTTTTGCTTATTGTAATGACATTGTTAAAAGATTCAGGAGTATTTTATATCTGATAATTTTGATATCTGCATGACTGTCTGTTAAAGAGGATTTGCAGCAGCTTCATTGCATCATTTTTTATATACTTTTGATGGCATGCTTAACTTGTACTACTACAAAATTATAGGATGCATCTTCTTTTTTATCGTCCATAAGAAATGATAAAATTCTATCCTCAGAATCAATTATTGATCAACATTACACTTTGTCCTAAATTTTGCAGATCATTATCCTAACCTACAAATCAAGACCAATTTACCTGATGTAGCTTGCTTTTGATAATTATGCATGTTGTTTACAAATGCCAAGTTTGCATTCCTCATGAAAAGATGTTGATGAAAAAATTATTTCATTGTGTATACTAGATCTAAATATGACTAAAACATAATAAGCATTCTTGTACCGTGGTCTTATGCAATTGAAGTTAACATTTTCTTCAATGTGGAAAAGCATTGGTATAAGCATTCGACATTTTCTTCAATGTGGAAAAGCATTAATGAGTTGATTTGCAGTTGTTAGAAAATAACTGTGGACACTAGATTGTTAGATAAATTGATAAAGCCAATGGAGGCATGGATCTTTTTATAAAGATTATCTTTTTTTAGTTGCTGAATTTTCTATATCTTTGAGATGATCAAACAAAGAGGAGTTATAAATTGTCATGACTCGACCTGATGGGTTAACTGACATGTTAACTTTGTTGAGTCTGAATCATTAGTTCATAATACTTAAGTTGAAGTTAACTATAATACACTCAACCTTGATAAGTCAATCTTAGTATTTGTCCACTCTCTATGTGGTCCTAAATTGTGATGCTATAATCTCCCTTGCTTAAGGCTTGATGTCCTCGTCAACATAGCCCAGAATTATACCCTAGCACGGTGCATATGAAGCATGGCCCTGTGGTGGTTCTAGTCCATGATGCGCTCTTTGACCTTTCCATGGGTAATCCTTTCCTACTCGAGCCTCTAATCATGCCCTAATACGGTTAGATAAATGACATGTTAAGCATATCTGGCCTATTAACTTTGTTGAGCTTGAACCATCGGCCCAAAATACATAAGCCAAAGTTAATAGTAGTACATCCATCAACCTGTTATACATCTATCTGAGTCTTGACCTACTTTCGCTGTGAGACTAAATTAGTGTTGGAATCTTCCCCATTTAAGGGCTTGATATTTTCATCAAAATCCAACTTAACCCAAAATCAAATAATAACATGATGCATGTGAGGCATTGTTCAGTGATAGCTTCATGCAATAACGTGCACTCATGATCTCATCTACAGGGAGTCCTTTTCTACTCGAGTCTCTCGTTATGTTCTAGTACTAAGTTGGCTCTAAGACCAATTATCACGATCGACCTGATGATGTAATTGCCTTGTTAATTTTATTGAGTCTGAACCACTAATCCAAAATTCTTAAGCTGAACAAAAAATTTATTGACTCTTTCTATCATCATGATACCCCTTTCGTCTAGCATATATATATTGTCATGTGTTTACTAAATCCTGCATGGTCAACATTTCTGCTTGCTAGTTTTAGTTCTGCAATATGCATATGCAAAATTGATGCCCACATATTTTGCACATTTTTTAGTGGCATCATCTTGTGCATGTGTGCATGCAAATAAGCTTGCCGAGGAAAACATGTATTGTATTTTCTCATACTTATTGCTTATGTTATCCAGATCCACATATCTGTTTCCATTTACAGGATCTGACTTTCCCTAGACTGTAAACATAAATAGATTGTGTTGGCCAAGGTTTGTTCCTTGCAATTGAAGGCCCAATTACTATTACCTTAGAGAAACTCTTTCTAAAATTAGTAGCCTGTCACTTTTTTATTTAGCTTGCTCAATGACCTTGGTTGATTTATTATTTTGGTCTACATCATGCTTCTACTGATATTGATTGGCAATTGCTTGTGCATCATGTAATGAAAACATCACTTAAAAAGCAATGGATGTATGACTTGCAGTGCTTAACATCAACTGTTGTGGCACTACGAAGTTATAAGACTGCTCTTAAACTGTAATTGAAGTTCTCTGTTGTTTGGTTTGAGTTCAAAGAGTTCTGCACTGTTATGTGCTCACTTGTCTTCTTCTGTACCGCAGCTTAGAAAAATGCTAGATCTTTTGGTCCATGCATCGCAGTGTCGGTCTCCTCAATGCCAATATCCAAACTGCCGTAAAGTCAAAGGTCTTTTCCGCCATGGAATACAGTGCAGGACGCGTGCTTCGGGAGGTTGTGTTCTATGTAAGAAGATGTGGTATCTGCTTCAAATACATTCCCGCGCTTGCAAAGAATCAGAATGCAGTGTACCACGGTGCAGGTACCTTTGATGACTCGATATGTTCTATTCTGCTCGATCACTTGGGTGATGTTGTTTGCCGTTGGTACCATGGAAAAATTGACCTCGTCTTTTCAATTCTCCAGGGATCTGAAGGAACACTTGAGAAGATTGCAGCAGCAATCTGATTCCCGGCGGAGGGCTGCCGTAATGGAGATGATGAGACAGCGAGCTGCTGAGGTTGCCGCCAATTCTGGATAGCAAACTGTACAGTAAAGGTTTTTGTTAGCCAGGGATCAACAGGAATGTAGCTGCCAGTCGACGAAGATCCGCCGTCTGAATGTGCCAGCCAGCGATGGTTTCACAGATCTGAATACGACTGACGGACCGATGTGCATGGCATGGCATATGATCAAAATCTATAGGAGTGGGAAAGCGGACTGGCTACAGAAAGTTTGTTTGCTGCGCTAACCAAATCAGCTTAAGGTAATTCTTTGATTTAACAAGCAGCAGTGCTCCACCATACATGGAGGTACGGATGGATGGTGGTTGTATTATAGATGTTCTAATTAATCGATTTCTGAGCTTTAAAATCAGTGTTTTACTTATTTCTCCTGTTTATGTGTCCGGTTGGAGGTGTCCTTTTTCCCTTGGCCCTTTGGCCCTTTGGCCCTTTGCCCTTGTTGTAGGTAGGTAGGTAGGCCTCTGCCCATATTTTGTAGAATGTATATTTGTTGCTACTTTGACCCCCCAAAACACAAAAAAAAAAAAAAAATTGTCCCTAAAAATATTCATGTCACATTGCTTAACCCCATCCACGCATTACAATCCTGCATTGATTGATTGGTGAGTCATGGTTTGATGGCGTGAATTCACTCGTAGATTTTAGAGATATGGCTTTTTTTTCCCCGGGGGGGGAGGGGGGGGGTTGTCTATCTCGAAATGCTGATCGTGTACGTCTTATTGGATGGTGCTTCGTTTGGGCCCTCCAATGGACAAAATCAAAATCGTAGGACGTCCATCTCGCATCATCCGATGATGACTTTTTATCAGAACAAAATTGAAGTCGTCTAAGAACATTTCCAAACGATAAAACTATGCTCATTGAAAGAGTGGTGGACACAACATTTCCTTCCTCGTAGCTCCTACAGCTTGCCCGGTGTGGACCTTATCAGGTCCCAAGCTATATACGACAATGTCCCGTATGTAATATAATCTAATGACAATAAAAGTCTTAACACAAGTATTTTCTTTACATTAGCGAGCTTTGGTAGTGAACGGATCACAAATTTCTCCCTATAACATATTTTTTGTTTTTGCTTTAGGATAAAGTTGGTTTCTTGATTTCCTTGTCACGATTAATCTACTTATAGTTGGTAAGTTCTTATTACCATATTGTATTCTTGTTTTAATTCCTCACTATTATGCTAGCAATTTTTCTTTATAGGAATTGCAACATGAAAAATTACCATCTTATAATTTGTCTTACAGAATGCTAAGATCACAGTCATGAGCAGCTGAGGCGTACTAAGTAACATGCGCAATTCTATGTGGGGAATTGCTGCTATTCCCTGTATAAATCCTTGAATGCGATTAAAATAGAACATTGTCGATTCGGTGCCAACCAACTTGCTGATAAGTAATAAATTTCTGTTTTGTGCTCTTCCCAAAAAACAAAAACAAAAAAAACGGTCATGTTGTATAGCCATCCGCCATCAATCTCGAACTCAGAGCACAAATCAAATGGAGGCACACACAAAGGGATCAGGAGAAGCTGTTGCCCACTACCATTGTTCAAAAAAAGCATTACAAGTTGTCAGAGTTCATATAACAAGCTGTCAGTTTCTATCTACAATCCATTCTTCCAAGGGCTTAAGGTCATCATGGCCGAGCTCGATCTCCTGCTTCAAGCTGGACGGTGAATGCCACAGGCGACGGTTGTAATGGACAAACTCGAGATCACGAGACCTCTGCTGTTCCATGCAGTTCCTTCCCTCAGCATGTAACTGCTCCGACAGATCCTTCCTTAGCATGTACCTCGAGGCACCACTGCAAGCCTGGCTTAGGATTTTGACGGCGAACTTTTGTAGTTCTGGGCATTGCCCTCCGTGCATTGACCACCACATATCTGCAATGTGAAAGAAAGAGATTGATCT